>NC_088418.1:8134809-8294809 GCF_034236695.1 Oncorhynchus nerka
CCCCACCTCCCCTCCCCTACGACAGCGGAACCCCACCTCCCCTCCCCTACGACAGCGGAACCCCACCTCCCCTCCCCTACGACAGCGGAACCCCACCTCCCCTCCCCTACGACAGCGGTACTCCACCCTCCCCTACGACAGTGGTACATTTACATTAATTTATTGATTTAGAAAAATATAAACATGAGTATTGAGAAGAAGAAAAAAAAAGTACATTTTTATTTGTCTAAATCATTCAATTCATTGTTGAACATAATATACTCTACGACCAGATACAATACCCAGAGTGGGAGCTCTGCTACAACACATCACAGCTAGCTATGAGCCCATAGCCCAGCACTGACTCTACAGTCCCGTCTCCATGGAAATGAATTCTTCTGCCAACTGAAATCATTTCCTCCTACAGCATCAACTAGATCCTATTTATAGTAGAGCAGCTGGTAAGAACACCTAGTTTCTAACGGAGTTTGGAAACAGGATACAGTTAGTAATGAGAGATGCACATTATAGCTACAATGGAAGTTTGGGTTTTAACTAGTGTGTACAGAAAGTTCTGACTTCCACATTGGTTTTGTTTTACAAAGTGAAATTAAATTGGATTTATTTGTAAAAAAAATGTAAACAATCTACACAAAATACTCTGTAATGTCAAAGTGTGATAACAGAATTCTAACATTTGTACCAAAATTTATGAAAAATAAAACATTTTGATTAGATAGGTATTCAACCCCCAGTCAATACGTGTTAGAACCACCTTTTGCAGCGATTACATCTGTGTGTCTTTCTGGGTAAGTCTCTAAGAGCTTTGCACACCTGGATTGTACAATATTTGCACTTTTTTTTTTTTAAGTCTTCAAGCTCTTTCAAGTTGGTTATTTTCCTGCTAAAATGTGATTTAATCTTCCAGGATTTAAACCTCCAGGATTTAGCCTGTGCTTAGCTCTATTGTTTTTTTTTTAATCACAACAAACTCTGTAGTCCATGCCGATGGCAAGCATACCCATAACATGATGCAGCTACCACCATACTTGAAAATATGAAGTGGTACTCAGTGATGTGTTGGATTCACCCCAAACATAACACTTTGTATTCAGGATAAAGTTCATTTCTTTACCATATTTTTTTGCAGTTTTACTTAATTGCATTAATGCAAAAAGGATGCATGTTTCGGAATATTTTTTATTCTGTATAGTCTTCCTTTTTACTCTGTCAATTAGGTTAGTATTCTGGAGTAACTACAATGTTGTTGATCCATCCTCAGTTTTCACCCATCACAGCCATTAAACTCTGTAAATGTTTTAAAGTCACCATTGGCCTCATGGTGAAAATCCCTGAGTGGTTTCCTTCCTCTCCGGCAACTGAGTTAGGAAGGACGCCTGTATCTTTGTAGTGACTAAGTGTATTGATACACCATCCAAAAAGTTGACATTATGTAACAAAAAATCTCAATTTAATCCACTATTCTTTCTGAAGGCATTATGACTCTTACTTCCTCTTTATCTTCAGCATCTCCAACATCAAACATATAATAAAGGAGTGCACTCTGGGAAAGAGGAGATGTATATAGTAGCTTGTCTGGTAGGCTCTCTTATACAATTGTAAAGTGACTTTAAAAAGTGCATATAAATAAATATAATGTATTATTATTTTATTAATGGGTGTAACACACTACAACCTCTCCTCTTTTCTCATCTTCTTTCAGGAACTCTGTCTAACTAGTCTTTAAATGCTAGATTACATGTTGTACAGTGCCTTCGGAAAGTATTCAGAACCCTTGACGTTTTCAACATTTTGTTACGTTACAACCTTATTTTAAAATTGATGAATGTGTTTTTTTCCCCCCTCAACCTACACACAACACTCCATAATGACAAAGTAAAAAGAGGTTTTTAGAAAATTTTGCAAAAAAAAAAATATACAAAAATAAACTGAAATATCACATTTACATTAGTATTCCGACCATTTACTTCGTTGAAGCACCTTTTGGCAGTGATTACAGCCTCGAGTCTCCTTGGGTTTGACGCTACCAGCTTGGCACACCTGTATTTGGAGAGTTCCTCCCATTCTTCTCTGCAGATCCTCTCACGCTCTGTCAGGTTGGATGGGGAGCGTTGCTACACCTCTTTTTTCATGTTCTTTGATCGGGCTCTGGCTGGGCCACTCAAGGACATCAGGTTCTTGGTCACCTCCCTGACCAAGGCCCTTTTCCTCAACCGCATGGCTTGGTTTTTGCTCTGACATGCACTGTCAACTGTGGGACATTATATAGACAGGTGTGTGCCTTTCTAAGACGTGTGCCTTTCTAAGACATGTCAAATCAATTGAATTTACCACAGGTGGACTCCAATCAAGTTGTAGAAACATCTCAAGGACGATCAATGGAAATAGGATGAACCTTTGCTCAATTTCAAGTCTCATAGTAAAAGGTCTGAATACTTCAGTAAATAAACGGTGTGTTTTTTATTTTTAATACATTTACAAAAAATGTTTAAAAAAATGATTCGTCATTATGGGGGTATTGTGCTGTCATTATGGGGGTATTGTGCTGTCATTATGGGGGTATTGTGCTGTCATTATGGGGGTATTGTGCTGTCATTATGGGGGTATTGTGCTGTCATTATGGGGGTATTGTGCTGTCATTATGGGGGTATTGTGCTGTCATTATGGGGGTATTGTGCTGTCATTATGGGGGTATTGTGCTGTCATTATGGGGGTATTGTGCTGTCATTATGGGGGTATTGTGCTGTCATTATGGGGGTATTGTGCTGTCATTATGGGGGTATTGTGCTGTCATTATGGGGGTATTGTGCTGTCATTATGGGGGTATTGTGCTGTCATTAGGGGGTATTGTGCTGTCATTATGGGGGGTATTGTGCTGTCATTATGGGGGTATTGTGCTGTCATTATGGGGGTATTGTGCTGTCATTATGGGGGTATTGTGCTGTCATTAGGGGGTATTGTGCTGTCATTAGGGGGTATTGTGCTGTCATTATGGGGGTATTGTGCTGTCATTATGGGGGTATTGTGCTGTCATTATGGGGGTATTGTGCTGTCATTATGGGGGTATTGTGCTGTCATTATGGGGGTATTGTGCTGTCATTATGGGGGTATTGTGCTGTCATTATGGGGGTATTGTGCTGTCATTATGGGGGTATTGTGCTGTCATTATGGGGGTATTGTGCTGTCATTATGAGGTAGGATAAAGTAATCCTTCTCACCCGCCCCCCTTAAAAGATTTAGATGCACTATTGTAAAGTGGCTGCTCCACTGGATGTCATAAGGTGAATGCACCAATTTGTAAGTCGCTCTGGATAAGAGCGTCTGCTAAATGACTTAAATGTAAATGTAAATGTATTGTGCTGTCATTATGGGGTATTGTGCTGTCATTATGGGGGTATTGTGCTGTCATTAGGGGGGTATTATGTCATTAGGGGGTATTGTGCTGTCATTAGGGGTATTGTGCTGTCATTAGGGCTGTCATTAGGGGGTATTGTGCTGTCATTAGGGGGTATTGTGCTGTCATTAGGGGGTATTGTGCTGTCATTAGGGGTATTGTGCTGTCATTAGGGGGTATTGTGCTGTCATTAGGGGGTATTGTGCTGCTGTCATTAGGGGTATTGTGCTGTCATTATGGGGTATTGTGCTGTCATTATGGGGGTATTGTGCTGTCATTATGGGGGTATTGTGCTGTCATTATGGGGGTATTGTGGGGGTATTGTGCTGTCAATATGGGGGTATTGTGCTGTCATTAGGGGGTATTGTGCTGTCATTAGGGGGTATTGTGCTGTCATTAGGGGGTATTGTGCTGTCATTAGGGGGTATTGTGCTGTCATTAGGGGGTATTGTGTGTAGATTGATGATTTGGTTTTTATTTAATACATTTTTGAATAATGTAACAGAATGTGGAAACTATGTATAGTCCTCACTGTGTATCTACACAATGTATAGTCCTCACTGTGTATCTACACAATGTATAGTCCTCACTGTGTATCTACACAATGTATAGTCCTCACTGTGTATCTACACAATGTATAGTCCTCACTGTGTATCTACACTATGTATAGTCCTCACTGTGTATCTATGTATAGTCCTCACTGTGTATCTATGTATAGTCCTCACTGTGTATCTATGTATAGTCCTCACTGTGTATCTATGTATAGTCCTCACTGTGTATCTATGTATAGTCCTCACTGTGTATCTATGTATAGTCCTCACTGTGTATCTATGTATAGTCCTCACTGTGTATCTATGTATGGTCCTCACTGTGTATCTATGTATGGTCCTCACGGTGTTTGGAAGAACATCCCATTGCTCAAGTTTCTCTTTTCTCACAGCTGTGATTTAAAACAGACTGACGGACAGCTGGGAAACAAGAGAAGCATATCGTAGGTAAAGAATGGAAGTAACACAAACAGCTTCCTCCTCCCTTCTCTATGTCTGTATCTACGGATACAGCTGGCCGACTACGAGTCTGCAACACGCACACGCACACACACACACACGCGCAACACGCACACACACACTCTCTCGCTCTTCCACCTGTACCAGGGGTGTTCCAGCATACTAAGTAAAATAAGTCACCCTCTTTCTCCATTCCTCTGCAGCGCCAATCAGTGTGTGTGTGTGTGTGTGTGTGTATGTTAGGGAGATTGTTCCCCTGAGGCTAATCATGGTACTCTGCATCTGATTGCATTAATTACCATTACACTACATTAATGTCATGCATTATAATAAACACACACACACACACACCACTAACGGAATCAGTGTGTGGTGCCGTGACGGGGGACAACAATTACATCCTGTCATGTGTCATTAAACAACACACAGCTTTTACTTCAAGTCCACTAACTAGACCTCACTATCCTTTCAATTAAACGAGAAGTAGGAGAAGGAAGTAGAGGAGGAAGTGGAGGAAGAGGAGAGGTGTGCCGCTGGTCTATGTAAAAAAAAGACCCATGGGCACCAACATGTGAAGCTTATAGGAGCATATCAAATGAAAACTAAGAGAGTCTATAGTTTTGGGAAATGAAGGCAAAATATAAATATTTCAACCGTTTTCCATCAACAACAAAAAAAAAAGTTTGATTTCTGGTCAAACAGACGTAAAAGGGTGTTAAACAATAGAAACAGTCTGGTATTACAAATACATCAAAACACATGTTGATGGAAACGAGGTAACCATGGCGCCGGAGAAGAAGGCTGACATTTTACATCAACCAATTGTGTTATTTTTGTTTTGTTTATTTGCGTTGTTTGTAACTTATTATTGTACATAATGTTGCCTCTACTGTCTCATATGACCAAAAATAACTTCCGGACATCGAGATAAAGTTAATAAATAATAATAAAAAGTAAATAACAGCTGGTGCAAGATATCTAAGTCTCGAGCTATTGCTCGCCTGATCTCATGATTAGGTAGATAGTGTGGTCTACAGCTTAAGAGTTGATCTATATTTTTGTAGCTGTTTACATGGGGCGGCAGGGTAGCCTAGTGGTTAGAGCGTTGGACTAGTAACCGGAAGGTTGCAAGTTCAAACCCCTGAGCTGACAAGGTACATATCTGTCGTTTTGCCCCTGAACAGGCAGTTAACCCACTGTTCCTAGGCCGTCATTGAAAATAAGAATTTGTTCTTAACCGACTTGCCTGGTTAAATAAAATAAAAAAATAAAAAACATACCACCACAGACAGAGGTTGGCACTAAGACAGCATTGAATGAGCTGTATTCCGCCTTAAGCAAACAGGAAAACACCCAGAGGTGGCGCTCCTAGTGGCCGGGGACTTTAATACAGGGAAACTCATATCTGTTTTACCAAATTTCTATCAGCATGTTAAATGTGCAACCAGAGAAAAACAACCTTTACTCCACACACAGAGACACTTACAAAGCTTTCCCTTGCCCTCCATTTGGTAAATCTGACCATAATTCTATCCTCATGATTCCTGCTTACAAGCAAAAATTAAAGCAGGAATCACCAGTGACTAGATCAATAAAAAAAAGTGGCCAGAGGAAGTAGATGCTAAACTACAGGACTGTTTTGCTAGCACAGACTGGAACATGTTCTGGGATTCTTCCAATGGCATTGAGGAGTACACCACATCAGTCACTGGCTTCATCAATAAGTGCATCGATGACGTCGTCCACACAGAGACCGTACGTACATACCACAACCAGAAGCCATGGATTAAAGGCAACATCCACACTGAGCTAAAGGCTAGAACTGCCGCGTTCAAGAAGCGGGAGTCTACCCCGGAAGCTTATACCAAATCCTACATCTATGCTCGCTTTGAGGCAAATAACACTGAAACACGCATGAGAGCATCAGCTGTTCCGGAAGACTGTGTGATCACGCTCTCCGCAGCCGATGTGAGTAAGACCTTTAAAACAGGTTAACATTCACAAGGTAGTGTGGCCAGACGGATTACCAGGACGTGTACTGCGAGCATGCGCTGACTAACTGGCAAGTGTCATCACTGACATTTTCAACCTCTCCCTGTCCGAGTCTGTAATACCAACATGTTTCAAGCAGACCACCATAGTCCCTGTACCCAAGAACACCAAGGTAACCTGCCTAAATGACTACTGACCCGTAGCACTCACGTCTGTAGCTGAAGTTCTTTGAAAGGTTGGTCATGGCTCACATCAACACCATTATCCCAGAAACCCCTAGACCCACTCCAATTTGCATACCGCACCAACAGATACGCAGATGACGCAATCTCTATTGCATTCCACATTGCTCTTTCTCACCTGGACAAAAGGAACACCTACATGAGAATGCTATTCATTGACTACAGCTCAGCGTTCAACAGCATAGTGCCCTCAAAGCTCATCACTAAGCTAAGGACATTGGGACTAAACACCTCCCTCTGCAACTGGATCCTGGACTTCCTGATGGACAGGTGGTGAGGGTAGGTAACAACACATCCACCACACTGATCCTCAACACGGGGGCCCCTCAGGGGTGCGTGCTCAGTCCCCTCCTGTACTCCCTGTTCACTCATGACTGCACAGCCAGGCACCACTCCAACACCATCATTAAGTTTGCCGATGACAACAGTGGTAGGCCTGATCACTAACAACGATGAGACAGGCCTGATCACTAACACCGATGAGACAGCCTATAGGGAGGAGGTCAGAGACCTGGCCATGTGGTGTCAGGACAACAACCTCTCCCTCAAAGTAATCAATACAAAGGAGATGATTGTGGACTAAAGGAAAAAGAGGACAGAGCACACCCCCATTCTCATCGACGGGGCTGTAGTAGAGCAGGTTGAGAGCTTCAAGTTCCTTGGCGTCCACATCAACAAACTAACATGATACAAGCACACCAAGACAGTCGTGAAGGGGACACGACAAAACCTATTCCCCTCAGGAGACTGAAAAGATTTGGCATGGGTCCTCAGATCCTCAAAAGGTTCTACAGCTGCACCATCGAGAGCACTGGTTGCATCACTGCCTGGCATGGCAACTGCTCAGCCTCCGACCGCAAGGCTCTACAGAGGGCAGTGCGTATGGCCCAGTACATCACCGGGGCCAAGCTTCCCAGCCATCCAAGACCTATGTACCAGGCTGTGTCAGAGGAAGGCCCTAGAAATTGTCAAAGACTCCAGCCACCCCAGTCATAGACTGCTCCCTCTGCTACCGCATGGCAAGTGGTAGCGGAGCACCAAGTCTAGATCCAGGAGGCTTCTAAACAGCTTCTACCCACAAGCCATAAGACTCCTGAACATCTACTCAAATGGCTACCCGGGCTATTTGCATTGCTGCGACGCTCTGTTGTTATCATCTATGCATGGTCAATTTAATAACTACATATTACCTCAACTAACCAGTGCCCCTACACAATGACTCCGGACCCCCCTGTATATAGTCTCCACATTGACTCTGTACCGTAACACCCTGTATATAGTCCCGCTATTATTCTACTGTGCCCTTTAATTACTTGTTACTTTAATTTCTGATTCTTATCCATATTTTTTTAAACCGCATTGTTGGTTAGGGGCTCGTAAGTAGCATTTCATACCTGTGTGTATTCGGTGCATGTGACTAATACAATTGGATTCAATTTTTTTTATTTGATTAAAAGACCTCTGCCAACTAAAAACTAAAATGTATATTTAGTTTTAGAGAAATAATTTTGTCTTTTGTAAGTTTAAGAAACGTTGCTTTGAAATTCCGAGGATAATAAAAGCATAATCAAAGTTCACCAGAAGTAACGAGTAAAAGGTAAACCTACCAATTAACTAGTGTTTTACACTATTATATTTACTGTAGCCAGCATCCTTACTCAGTGAGCACCAACCAGCACAGGACGTCCATGGACGTTGAAAAGTAGTTGAAATTTCGTCAGTCCGTCCTGGCCTTGATTTCAACATCCACAGATCTCATTTTGTCGTAAGGTCCAGCTTGTTACAGGCTTTTGTTTTTCCATTTACTGTATGTTTTGAGGCTGGACTGTAGACACTGATTGGTGTCAACTCGTTAGTCAGTCTGTGTTACACCTGTGCCGGTTGCCATCTCATTAGTGGGAAGGTGTTTCACCTGGGCTAGCCCGGTCCTCCAGTTGTCTTGAGAGATGCGGAGGGTTAACACCTTTAGTTGGCTCTCCATATTTTAATTTCTCTGATTTTGTTTTGCTCTACCTTTTTGGTTCGCTTCCTGTCTTTCAGTGTGGTTTTTCTTTTGGTTTGCAAATTTAATGGGTCTCATGGTGGTTGTCTTTTAGGTCCCAAGTTGTTGTTGCTAGTTAAATATCAGTGGACACACTCTAAAACCCCACCTGTTTCTGTAGTAACCCCACCTGTTTCTGTAGTAACCCCCACCTGTTTCTGTAGTAAACCCCACCTGTTTCTGGTAGTAAACCCCACCTGTTTCTGTAGTAAACCCCACCTGTTTCTGTAGTAAACCCCACCTGTTTCTGTAGTAAACCCCACCTGTTTCTGTAGTAAACCCCACCTGTTTCTGTAGTAAACCCCACCTGTTTCTGTAGTAAACCCCACCTGTTTCTGTTCCGGTAGTAAACCCCACCTGTTTTGGTAGTAAACCCCACCTGTTTTGGTAGTAAACCCCACCTGTTTTGGTAGTAAACCCCACCTGTTTTGGTAGTAAACCCCACCTGTTTTGGTAGTAAACCCCACCTGTTTTGGTAGTAAACCCCACCTGTTTTGGTAGTAAACCCCACCTGTTTCGGTAGTTGGTCAGTGATTCTTTGTTAGTTCCCTCTTCGGTTTGAGCAACATTATTTGCTTCTTGCTTGGGAACGAAGCAGGATTTCATTTCTATGTCCACAGATGTTGATTTTTTTTGTCCTGTCCAGACCGGCCTTGATTTGGCCCAACATACCGTGATTGGTTCAGATTCAGGGCATAAAAGCCACTGTGGCAGGTAGATTTAGAAATCTACCAGACAGATTATTTTAACAGCCCCCTTCCCCCCGCAAAAAAAATCATGCTAAAATTACACCAACAAAACACAAAAACAACAAAAAGGCACACACCTGTCTATATAAAGGTTGACAGTCCATGTCAGAGCAAAAACCAAGCCATGAGGTCGAAGGTATTGTCTGTAGAGCTTTGAGACAGGATTGTATAGAGGGACAGATCTGGGGAAGTGTACAAAAACATTTCTGTAGCGTTAAATGTCCCCAAGAAAGGGCCTCCCGGGTGGCGCAGTGGTCTAAGGCAGATTAGCTGTGCCACCAGAGACTCTGGGTTTGAGCCCAGGCTCTGTCGCAGCCGGCCACGGCCGGGAGGTCCATGGGGCGACGCACAATTGGCCTAGCGTCGTCCGGGTTAGGGAGGGTTTGGCCGGTAGGGATATCCTTGTCTCATCGCACACTAGCGACTCCTGTGGCGAGCCGGGCGCAGTGCACGCTGACCAGGTTGCTAGGTGTACGGTGTTTCCTCCGACACATTGTTGCGGCTGGATGTGCGCTGTGTTAAGAAGCAGTGCGGCTTGGTTGGGTTTCGGAGGACGCATGGCTCTTGACCTTTGTCTCTCCTGAGCCCGTACGGGAGTTGTAGCAATGAGACAAGACAGTAACTACTAACAATTGGATACCATGAAATTGGGGAGAAAAGGAGCTAAAAAAATTATGATAAAAATGTCCCTCAATACTGAGACATTGAGCATGTTCGGGATGCTCTGGATCGACTTGTACAACAGCGTGTTCCAGTTCCCGCCAATATCTAGCAACTTCACACAGCCATTGAAGAGGAGTGGGACAACATTCCACAGGCCACAATCAACAGCCGTGTGAAGGAGATGTGTCTCGCTGCATGAGGCAAGTGGTCACACCAGATACTGACTGGTTTTCTGATCCACGGTATCTGTGGCCAACAGATTCATATCTGTATTCCCAGTCGTGTGAAATTAGGGCCAAATTAATATATCGTTGCATTTATATATTTTTGTTCAGTTTTGTATTTTCCTATTAAACAATTAATTGACTTAACCTTATTAGGGTAATATCAAAATAAATAAACTTTTGTGAAGGTTTGGTGTGGCATGGATATTATTAATCTGATCTAGTGAGGCCCTGTGTCAGCAGTGTGCAACGGTCTCTGACAGTTGAAGTGAGGAAGAATGTTTCAGCCCTACCAGAGTTACTCCTATAATCTAACAATATAATGCTCATCTTGTACAAAATATTCTGAATGCAAATTAACCAATTAGCCTCCTTCTGTACACCGACACATGCAGAGCAGCAGCAGCCTATCTGACAAGAATAAAGAAATTAATGTGGAAACCGGGAACATGACGCAGGCATATCTCTATCTTTCTCTCAGTCTCTCTAGGGCCTAAACTTGTCTCCATGAATATATAATTTGAGTTAATTAATATCTAGGCCGACTGTATTTGTCTATATGAATGGATGCATTTAGAGATCACATCTCCGACAGCTGAACCGTAAAAGGTGGATAATTATTGTTGTAGGAAAGTCACAGCCAGTAAAACAAATGGGCTATAAAAGTTTTTACACATATTTTTTTGTGTATCTTGTTACAGACGGTTTTAAAAAGGACACTTGACTGTGGATCATTTGGCCCAATATCACTTGTTTATTGATGGCGCTGGCAGCCCAGTTGGATGTTTATTTCACTAGCGGATCTGACCGGGTCTCTCGGATCCAAACCAACACGGGTCATGATTTCCACGGTCCCTTTCAGAACAGGGTCTGACTTAACCGGGTCCCTTTCAGAACAGGGTCTGACTTAACCGGGTCCCTTTCAGAACAGGGTCAGACTTAACCGGGTCCCTTTCAGAACAGGGTCAGACTTAACCGGGTCCCTTTCAGAACAGGGTCTGACTTAACCGGGTCCATTCTGAATAAGTCTCAAATGATTATTTTTTACATTCATTTTCTCATATTGGGTCGTGTGGGAAAGCCATAGATCCATTTCGGAACGGGTTCAACTTTTTGGACACGTGAAGACCTCTAGCTGGATGATATTCAGAGCGCAGAACAGCTAGCAGGCATATTCACGGTCATTTTCAACCTCCCCTTGTCTCAGTCTGTAATCGCCATGTCGTAAAATGACCACCATCGTTCCTGTTCCTAAGAACTCGGAGGCTTCAGGCCACAATGACTACCACCCTGTGGCACTCCTATCAGTATTCATGAAGTACTTTGAAAGGCTGTTTACACATCAACTCCTTCATCCACACCGTAGACACACTCCAATATGCATACTGTCCCAACAGATCCATAGACGACGCAATACTACACCGCCCTCACCCACCTAGAGAAGAGGAAAACGTGTGAGAATGCTGTCCATAGACTACAGATCAGCGTTCAACTCCATTGTCTCTTCCAAGCTCATCACCAAGATTAGGACCCTGGGATTGAACACCTCAACTCGATCCTGGACTTCCTGATGGGCTGACCCCAGGTCTTGTGGGTAGGCAACATCACCTCCGCTACTCTGACCATCATCCCGGGGGCCCCACAGGGGTGCGTGCTTAGTCCCCTCCTGTACTCCCTGTTCACACATGACTGCTTACCTACTTCACCTACTGTATTTCAATGAGAGTTGTTTTCAAACTTAAATTTGTCATGTCATAGCTGACACCCCATTCATTCTGCAGACATCTTTCAATCTTAATTGAGAGCAGATATTTAACCATTTTTGAAAAACGTGGTCGCATATTATTTGATTTGTTTTAGATTTAGACCAAACTTTGTATCGGCTCAGTTCTTCCAGTTAATGTGTTGATGTTAAATGTTCAGTGTAAAATGTTATAAGTAGTCCTTGTACATAGTTGCATGGTTTGTTTCACTTTTTTTTTTAAATTTTTTAAATAAAAAATGTTTTTTTTTGGCATACATTTGAGTGTGAAATCTGAGTCTCTGTGTAATTCCATTACACTATGGAATAGTCAAATAATATAATCTTGTTTGTTCTGCCGTTCACAGGAGAAACCTCACCAACGCTGGATTATAGTTACACACATACACCGACCGAGACGCAGACGCACATTTGCATAAGCAATTTATTTAGCCCGACGCCTCACGGGAAAGACCCGCTTCCTGAAGGAAGGTGCCTTTGGTTTGATCAAGACAGAGAAGATTGTATCTATATAAAAAATACACACATCACAGTGATGACACCTATTATTGCCCATTTACCCTCCTTGACTTTCACCACCCACCCCACACTGTGGAGTATAGCAGGTCATATGGCTATAACGCATGCCAATGGCTGGGTCTCTATGGGGTTGTGATGGAGCTACCAGTCAGTCCATAGTATGATGCAGTAGAGTGGCATATTATTATGATTACCCTTGTTGGGGAAGAGAGAGAGAGACAGACAGGCTTGTCATCTAGGTTACATGCTGGGGAAGAGACAGACAGGCTTGTCATCTAGGTTACATGTAGCGGGAGACAGACAGACAGGCTTGTCATCTAGGTTACATGTAGCGGAAGAGACAGACAGGCTTGTCATCTAGGTTACATGTAGCGGAAGAGACAGACAGGCTTGTCATCTAGGTTACATGCTGGGGAAGAGAGAGACAGACAGGCTTGTCATCTAGGTTACATGTAGCGGAAGAGAGAGACAGACAGGCTTGTCATCTAGGTTACATGTAGCGGAAGAGAGAGACAGACAGGCTTGTCATCTAGGTTACATGTAGCGGAAGAGAGAGACAGACAGGCTTGTCATCTAGGTTACATGCTGGGGAAGAGAGAGACAGACAGGCTTGTCATCTAGGTTACATGTAGCGGAAGAGACAGACAGGCTTGTCATCTAGGTTACATGCTGGGGAAGAGACAGACAGGCTTGTCATCTAGGTTACATGCTGGGGAAGAGACAGACAGGCTTGTCATCTAGGTTACATGTAGCAGAAGAGACAGACAGGCTTGTCATCTAGGTTACATGGAGGGGAAGAGAGAGACAGACAGGCTTGTCATCTAGGTTACATGTAGGGGAAGAGAGAGACAGACAAGCTTGTCATCTAGGTTACATGTATGAGAAGCCTGAAGCCAAGGCCTGGTTAGTAGTGCTCTGCTCTTCATGAGGAAAAACAGGGGTCACTGTGTACACACAAACACACCTGTGTCCATCCTATCCCAGGCAGCAATCAGGTCTAAAGCCCTGGAGCCTGGCAGGCTGTGTTTCCCACTGACCATCTGTATCGACATGAACTAACACACATTGGAAATCCTACAACTCTCTTTGTCAGTCTGTCTGTCTGTCTGTCTGTCTCATACGCAACAAACAGTAACATCATTCCACATTGCCACAGAACTAAATGAACCCACCATGCTAACCCACCATGCTAACCCACCATGCTAACCCAATATAAAGTGAACAGGAAGTACTACAGAGGAAGCTGAAACAACCAGAGCCCTATCGCCAGTCTACATCAGTGGGATTTTCAACCTGTGGTTTGCGGAAGTCCTTTTATTTTTTTGTTTTTTTTAACTTGCTTAGATTTGTAACAGTTGGGAGTATAAATATTGCACATTTACATAAAACACAGACTAGACAGCTAATATTTGAGTAGTTGAGACATTTACAAAGCTATAGAAAGGTTAACTATGTGATTAACAAAACAAGTAGTAACATCCTTCCACAACACCACAGTGCTAACCCACCACGCTAACCCACCATGCTAACCCAATATAAAGTGAACAGGAAGTTCTAGAGGAAGCTGAAACAACCAGAGCCCTATCGCCAGTCTACATCAGTGGTTTTCAACCTGTGGTTTGCGGAAGTCCTTTTTTAAATCTTTTTTTTAACTTGCTTAGATTTGTAACAGTTGGGAGTATAAATATTGCACATTTACATAAAACACAGACTAGACAGCTAATATTTGAGTAGTTGAGACATTTACAAAGCTATAGAAAGGTTAACTATGTGATTAACAAAACAAGTAGTAACATCCTTCCACAACACCACAGTGCTAACCTACCATGCTAACCCACCACGCTAACCCACCATGCTAACATACCATGCTAACCCACCATGCTAACCCACCACGCTAACCCACCACGCTAACATACCATGCTAACCCAATATTGCTAACCCAATATTGCTAACCCACCATGCTAACGCACCATCCTAAAGACATGTCCACACATCAACCTCCTATTGGACACACTATCGTGGCCTGGAGAGTGAAGGCAAAGGGTTTCAGGTTTCCACACATCCGATCTATCTAGACATGATGAGCCCTTCATGCTCCACTGGCTAGGGTGTGTGTGTACACACACACACACACACACACACACACACACACACACATCCTGCTGTGGCCTGGTGAAACCTTACACCATAATGTTAAAGACTACTCTGCAGCAGAGTGGAACTACCAGGGCTTAGATCTGCCCTCCGGATCACACACGGCGTTATTAGAAGTTCAACCCGAGGCAACACTAGCCTGTCTCGTCGCCACGACAACAAGCGTAAAGAGCTTGACAATGCCTGGACCTTTTGCTATGAACCCCTCAGTATCGATTCACACTACTGAGGAAGTGTCCCAAACGGCACCCTATTCCGTATAATGTGAACTACTTTTTTTTTTTGACCAGGCCCTAAAAAGGACTGTGGTCCAAAGTAGTGCCCTACATAGGGAACAGAACGCCATTTGGGTCAACAGTGGGACAGCTTATGAGCACACTGGCCAATAATATAGATAGATGACTGTCCTATAATAGTCTGATTCCAGTTTAAACCAGTTTTCAATAGACAACCAAACAATTTAAAATATATATTTTTTTTCCAGAATAATTGAGTGTTTTTCAGCCATTTTGTCATTTTATTATTGACTGTCCAGGAGCAACATTTACACCGTCATTAATCCTGTTTCCAAGGAAAGTCATCATGACAGACCCAAAGTAAATTCCTCGGAACTATGCAGAGAGAAAGTCATTTTCCAATCTACCAGCATGCATTTCAACTAGCTCATCATCATGTCTATCAACGGACTTTAACTAGAGATTAAATAAACTGCCTCGATTATAATGTAGAGATGTGGCCCTGGTCTTGATTATAATGTAGAGTACAGAGACGTGGCCCTGGTCCTTATTATACTCCCCTCATCATCGCTCAGAGGGCCTTGGGATGTCTCTGAGGAGAGAGATGAACACACACACACCTAGAGAGGTCTCTGAGGAGAGAGGTACTGTAGTAGTCTAATTAATGAACTCTTCAGCCTCGCCCAAGCAGTACTACTGTCAATACACATCCAGCAGACAGACTGGGTTAGCTTTGATAAAACATCCTCAACAGACAGGCTGGGTTAGCTTTGATTAAAACAGACCGGCTGGGTTAGCTTTGATAAAAACAGACCGGCTGGGTTAGCTTTGATAAAAACAGACCGGCTGGGTTAGCTTTGATAAAAACAGACCGGCTGGGTTAGCTTTGATAAAAACAGACCGGCTGGGTTAGCTTTGATAAAAACAGACCGGCTGGGTTAGCTTTGCCCTTCAGAGAAATAACCAGGTTGAACCAAAAGCCAATATGAGAAAATATATATATACAGCAAGATGTACATTGTATCTCCATCAGTAGGCACTTCAAAGTGAAAAATGTAAACACTTGTTTTCTGTACTTCTCTGTGCTGACCCAAGCCCAGTAGACTGGCTTCTCACCAGAACCACTGCTGACCCAAGCCCAGTAGACTGGCTTCTCACCAGAACCACTGCTGACCCAAGCCCAGTAGACTGGCTTCTCTCCAGAACCAGAACCACTGCTGACTCAAGCCCAGTAAACTGGCTTCTCTCTAGAACCAGAACCACTGCTGACCCAAGCCCAGTAGACTGGCTTCTCTCTAGAACTAAAACCACTCCTGACCCAAGCTCAGTAGACTGGCTTCTCTCTAGAACCAAAACCACTCCTGACCCAAGCTCAGTAGACTGGCTTCTCTCTAGAACCAGAACCACTGCTGACCCAAGCCCAGTAGACTGGCTTCTCTCTAGAACCAGAACCACTGCTGACCGGCTTCTCTCTAGAACCAGAACCACTGCTGACCCAAGCCCAGTAGACTGGCTTCTCTCTAGAACCAGAACCACTGCTGACCCAAGCCCAGTAGACTGGCTTCTCTCTCTGCTCATCAACCAGTTAATTATAAGACTCAGGTGTGTTGTATTAGGGTTAAAACCTACAGGACTCCCTCTCTCTCCCTCCCCACAGGACAGTCTGGTTTCTGCCTATCGTCACAGGACTTGTTTGGAGATAAACCATTTATGGATTTTCGGAGGTGTTTAAAATGATGAACCGGCTAGAATGGAATCTACCAGGTTTCGTACATTGTTTTGAATTAAATAAGGAGGAAGAACGAAGACCTACGGTGGTAGAAGGGGACAGGAGGGGGCACGGAGGAACATCATAGACCTGCATCCCAAATGGCACCGTATTCCCTACATAGTACACTACTTTTGACCTGTGCCCTATTTGCATTGGTCTGAAGTCGTGCATCCTATATACAGGGAATGGGGTGGCAATTTGGGACGTGGCCGAGGACAGGCTGGGGTCTGAGTGGGGTGATACAATAACCAGGAGGCGTCAGTGGCTTGGCAGATATATTGGAGAACGGGCTGGTCTGCAAAGACAGACTCACACACTCTAGAAACCCTCCTGTAGGTTTTAACTCCAACCCTGTTCCTGGAGAGAGACCCTCCTGTAGGTTTTAACTCCAACCCTGTTCCTGGAGAGAGACCCTCCTGTAGGTTTTAACTCCAACCCTGTTCCTGGAGAGAGACCCTCCTGTAGGTTTTAACTCCAGCCCTGTTCCTGGAGAGAGACCCTCCTGTAGGTTTTAACTCCAACCCTGTTCCTGGAGAGACACTCCTGTAGGTTTTAACTCCAACCCTGTTCCTGGAGAGAGACCCTCCTGTAGGTTTTAACTCCAACCCTGTTCCTGGAGAGACACTCCTGTAGGTTTTAACTCCAACCCTGTTCCTGGAGAGACACTCCTGTAGGTTTTAACTCCAACCCTGTTCCTGGAGAGACACTCCTGTAGGTTTTAACTCCAACCCTGTTCCTGGAGAGACCCTCCTGTAGGTTTTAGCTCCAACCCTGTTCCTGGAGAGAGACCCTCCTGTAGGTTTTAACTCCAACCCTGTTCCTGGAGAGAGACCCTCCTGTAGGTTTTAACTAATCTTTTACGTATAAAATGGAACAGGGTTGGACAGTCCTGCTCTAGCACAAGGACATTGCACACACATGGATTCATGCATTATTCAACTCAGACTTCAACTCCTTTAAGAGAGGTCTTGTCAGGTTGACCTTCATGTTAAGGTGTAATTTACTGATCTGGGATGCTGTAACCACACACACACACACACACACAGAAACACACACACACTTGTTTTCCTGACACAATAATGAGTTCAATCACACCTCTAATATGGGATGTCATCAGAGCTGTGTGTGTGTGTGTGTGTGTGTGTGTGTCAGAGCTGTTTACAACCTTTAAGTTTGCCCGTGTGGTAAGTGGTGAGTCCACCACACACAGACGAAAGCTGGGCCTAACCAAGCGTTCTCTCCCTCCATCCATCCATCATCGTATTATTCTCATTTGCCTACTTTAATGTCCGCATCACAGATGTCTTCCTAGTCGGCGTCCCATAGTGCACCCTACTCCCTACATAGTGCACCCTACACCCTACGTAGTGCACTAGTTTAGACCAGGGCTCCATGTAGGGAACAGGGGTCCATTTGGGAGACACCTCTAGTTACTCAGCTACACAGACAAAACGGCTAATTGCTCATTAACGTACTCTGACAGCAGGCTACACACACAGAGTGCAGGGTGGAGACAGCTTTACCTGGTTTCCTCGGGTAAATGACCATCAAGGGTACTGATGCATACCATCGAGAGTGGTCATAACAGGAACACACAGTAGTCTCGAAGTCCTCTAGCATAACAGGAACACACAGTAGTCTCGAAGTCCTCTAGCATAACAGGAACAGACAGTAGTCTCGAAGTCCTCTAGCATAACAGGAACACACAGTAGTCTCGAAGTCCTCTAGCATAACAGGAACAGACAGTAGTCTCGATGTCCTCTAGCATAACAGGAACACACAGTAGTCTCGAAGTCCTCTAGCATAACAGGAATACACAGTAGTCTCGATGTCCTCTAGCATAACAGGAATACACAGTAGTCTCGATGTCCTCTAGCATAACAGGAACACACAGTAGTCTCGATGTCGTGCTAGCCTACTACAGCCAAATCAGCCCAACACGACAGGCCTGGAGCCCAACACGGCAGGCCTGGAGCCACACGGCAGGCCTGGAGCCCAACACGGCAGGCCTGGAGCCCAACACGGCAGGCCTGGAGCCCAACACGACAGCACAAGACTAGCATGTGGCTCAGTCCGCGTGCAAAGCCAAGAGTTGTGGGTACGATTCCCACTAGGGCCACTTACATGTAAAAAAAAATGCACGCATGACTAAGTCGCTTTGGATAAAAGTGTCTGTTAAATGACATATATTAATTATATTATACAAAACATTAGGACATAGACCAGGTGAATCCAGGTGAAAGATATGATCCCTTATTGGTGTCATCATATAGATTTTATATAAAGGGGCAATATTAGAAAGGTGTTCTTAATGTTTTGTACACTCAGTGTATATACACATTATCCAGAGCACCGATGCAGGTAGCCTAGCGGTTAGAGTGTAGGGACGGCAGGTAGCCTAGCGGTTAGAGTGTAGGGACGGAAGGTAGCCTAGCGGTTAGAGTGTAGGGGCGGCAGGTAGCCTAGCGGTTAGAGTGTAGGGGCGGCAGGTAGCCTAGTGGTTAGAGTGTAGGGACGGCAGGTAGCCTAGCGGTTAGAGTGTAGGGACGGCAGGTAGCCTAGTGGTTAGAGTGTAGGGGCGGCAGGTAGCCTAGTGGTTAGAGTGTAGGGACGGCAAGTAATCTAGTGGTTAGAGTGTAGGGACGGCAGGTAGCCTAGTGGTTAGAGTGTTGGACTAGTAACCGAAATCCCCGAGCCGACAAGGTAAAAATCTGTCGTTCTGCCCCGGAACAAGGCAATTAACCCACTGTTCCTAGACCAGTTAACCCACTGTTCCTAGACCAGTTAACCCACTGTTCCTAGACCAGTTAACCCACTGTTCCTAGACCAGTTAACCCACTGTTCCTAGGCCAGTTAACCCACTGTTCCTAGACCAGTTAACCCACTGTTCCTAGACCAGTTAACCCACTGTTCCTAGGCCGTCGTTGAAAATAAGAATTTGTTCTTTAACTGACTTGCCTAGTCAAAGAAAAGGTTAAAAACCAAAACAACTCCAGAATGGCTGTCCTTATAGAACAACAGGACAAGGCCACTCTGTGCTCAATTCATGAAAACATGTCACAGACCAATGGCCATCGTTTTCCCTCATCACTACAGTCTACAGTCTCTGAAGTGATGTTTCTTCAAATCTAACAGCACCATTTGTTTTGCTCATCAATACCTTAAAAAAATATTCTGTGTAAAGCTGACAAGCAACTAAGCAGAAACCATTAGACGTTGTAAGAACAGGCCCTTACTTCGAGCTACAGGAACACACAGTAGTCTCTACAGTATCCATTGGCTGTAAACGTGGCCCTTACGTCGAGCTACAGGAACACACAGTAGTCTCTACAGTATCCATTGGCTGTAAAGTGGCCCTTACGTCGAGCTACAGGAACACACGGTAGTCTCTACAGTATCCATTGGCTGTAAACGTGGCCCTTACGTCGAGCTACAGGAACACACGGTAGTCTCTACAGTATCCATTGGCTGTAAACGTGGCCCTTACGTCGAGCTACAGGAACACACAGTAGTCTCTACAGTATCCATTGGCTGTAAACGTGGCCCTTACGTCGAGCTACAGGAACACACAGTAGTCTCTACAGTATCCATTGGCTGTAAACGTGGCCCTTACGTCGAGCTACAGGAACACACAGTAGTCTCTACAGTATCCATTGGTTGTAAACGTGGCCCTTACGTCCAGCTACAGGAACACACAGTAGTCTCTACAGTATCCTATGGCTGTAAACGTGGCCCTTACGTCCAGCTACAGGAACACACAGTAGTCTCTACAGTATCCTATGGCCCAATGGAACTCTCTCACATGTCACTACTCATATTCCGGCAGTTATTCCAGGTCTTTTGCCTAAGAGGGAAACAGCTGGTGAGCGGGAGAGAGGGGAGGGATGAGAGGAGGGAGAGGAGGGAGAGGGATGAGAGGAGGGAGAGGAGGGAGAGGGATGAGAGGAGGGAGAGGGATGAGAGGAGGGAGAGGGATGAGAGGAGGGAGAGGGATGAGAGGAGGGAGAGGGATGAGAGGGATGAGAGGAGGGAGAGGGATGAGAGGAGGGAGAGGGATGAGAGGAGGGAGAGGGATGAGAAAGGGGGAGAAGGTGGAGAGGGCATGGCAGCTGAGCAGGCGGCAAATTCACGACACGGATGGACGGACTTATGGAGAGGAGAGCACATGGGGACTATAGAGTGGGAGAGAGAGGGGGGGTGGGGCAACAGAGCGAAAGGTCTAAAACCAGTCCCTGATTAGAGGGGAATCACCCACCTGGTGTCCCAGGTCTAAACCAGTCCCTGATTAGAGAGGAATCACCCACCTGGTGTCCCAGGTCTAAATCAGTCCCTGATTAGAGGGGAACCATTTTTTTTTTTATATGCAGTGGAACTGGCTTCGATGTCCAGAGTGGAGTTTGCCGGGCCTATCAGATGTTACAGCTAGCTACTGTACTAGTGTAACGGATGTGAAACGGCTAGCTTAGTTAGCGGTGGTACGTTACACAAAGTTATACTGTTACACTAACCAGGAGACATCCTCAAGTACAGTCTACGACTGAAATTCAATGTACTTTTTTTTTGTTACATTGATGACGAGGTTATATCCTTGGTGTCGGGGGTTATATCCTATTGGTTGCATCAATAGAAGAGCTGCTTTTGATAATCAGACGAAAACGCTGATGAAGGCTGCGGCCTGAAATGTGTTGGTTTGAACAATAAAGAATACACTTATTTTTATATTTTTTTTATATAAATTTCCACAGAAATTAAAAATTTCCTCTTTACTTAAAACAATCAGCTGAACAAATTTAGCTTTTAAAAAAAAAAAAAAAAAAATGTATATTATATTTATATTTTTATAATTTATACATCACACAGATATTCTGAAATATTTTCTAATCTGCTTTTGAGAGACTTTGACCTCTGAGATCAGGTTAAATTAATAAATTTGTTTCAGTTTTAAAAAGGTCTGACGGATATTCACCATCTTTTTGGTAGAGATGGAAAGAGACAAGTGAGCTCATTGGTCTATCAGACTTAACATGTCACAGCCGGGATGTTGGCACTCATTGGTCTATCGGACTTGACATATCACAGCCGGGGATGTTGGCACTCATTGGTCTATCGGACTTGACATATCACAGCCGGGGATGTTGGCACTCATTGGTCTATCGGACTTGACATATCACAGCCGGGGATGTTGGCACTCATTGGTCTATCGGACTTGACATATCACAGCCGGGGATGTAGGCACTCATTGGTCTATCGGACTTGACATATCACAGCCGGGGATGTAGGCACTCATTGGTCTATCAGACTTGACATATCACAGCCGGGGATGTAGGCACTCATTGGTCTATCAGACTTGACATATCACAGCCGGGGATGTAGGCACTCATTGGTCTATCAGACAGCCGGGGATGTTGGCACTCATTGGTCTATCAGACTTGACATATCACAGCCGGGGATGTAGGCACTCATTGGTCTATCAGACAGCCGGGGATGTAGGCACTCATTGGTCTATCAGACTTGACATATCACAGCCGGGGATGTTGGCACTCATTGGTCTATCAGACTTGACATATCACAGCCGGGGATGTAGGCACTCATTGGTCTATCAGACAGCCGGGGATGTTGGCACTCATTGGTCTATCAGACTTGACAGTAGGAAGTGAGATAATAGTGAGCCGTGTGGGACATAGTCCAGTAATACCTACATGCCCCTGTAGGGTCTCATGTTTCACCAACACAACGTACTGTAGCGTAGCAGCCGTAACCGATAGCAACATGTCCTCAATTCTTCAGTACAACAGTATCCAAGACAAAAACACTTTCCAATTTGCACTAGTAGGCAATGCAACACACCAGTGCAAATGCACTTGAAGAAATGTTCTGCTGCCATGTTCTGCTGTCAGATGTAGTAAAAATGTTCTGCTGCCATGTTCTGCTGTCAGATGTAGTAAAAATGTTCTGCCGCCATGTTCTGCTGTCAGATGTAGTAAAAATGTTCTGCTGCCATGTTCTGCTGTCAGGCCTAGTGACTTCTCAACCACTCAATGACCTTGTCTGGAGACATTGGGTGTGTATTTTTCCACAGCAGCATCCATGGCAAATGGCAAGTCCACCTTAGGGCATACAAACACTGACTCCGTTTTCCTGTGTTGCCTAGGCTATTTATAAAAAAGAACCACGCAACGTTGGGCTGAACTGTAGGCACTATAGGTAAATATGGAAATATGAACCACAGCTGGAAGTCAAATCTGTCATCTCCTGTAACAATACCACAACGACACGATTCATATCATGTGGAATGACCTCATATCCTACAGCTTTAAAATTGTTTTGAAAATTCACCTCGCCTGCTGAAATACAGCCTTAAACCATCAGACTGGATCTACAGTGTGTCTATAAACCATCAGACTGGATCTACAGTGTGTCTATATAAACCATCAGACTGGATCTACAGTGTCTATATAAACCATCAGACTGGATCTACAGTGTCTATATAAACCATCAGACTGGATCTACAGTGTCTATATAAACCATCAGACTGGATCTACAGTGTGTCTATAAACCATCAGACTGGATCTACAGTGTGTCTATATAAACCATCAGACTGGATCTACAGTGTCTATATAAACCATCAGACTGGATCTACAGTGTCTATATAAACCATCAGACTGGATCTACAGTGTCTATATAAACCATCAGACTGGATCTACAGTGTCTATATAAACCATCAGACTGGATCTACAGTGTGTCTATAAACCATCAGACTGGATCTACAGTGTGTCTATAAACCATCAGACTGGATCTACAGTGTGTCTATAAACCATCAGACTGGATCTACAGTGTGTCTATAAACCATCAGACTGGATCTACAGTGTGTCTATAAACCATCAGACTTGATCTACAGTGTCTATATACACCATCAGACTGGATCTACAGTGTGTCTATAAACCACCAGACTGGATCTACAGTGTGTCTATATAAACCATCAGACTGGATCTACAGTGTGTCTATATAAACCATCAGACTGGATCTACAGTGTGTCTATATAAACCATCAGACTGGATCTAGTGTGTCTATATAAACCATCAGACTGGATCTACAGTGTGTCTATATAAACCATCAGACTGGATCTACAGTGTGTCTATATAAACCATCAGACTGGATCTACAGTGTGTCTATAAACCATCAGACTGGATCTACAGTGTCTATATAAACCATCAGACTGGATCTACAGTGTCTATATAAACCATCAGACTGGATCTACAGTGTGTCTATAAACCATCAGACTGGATCTACAGTGTGTCTATAAACCATCAGACTGGATCTACAGTGTGTCTATAAACCATCAGACTGGATCTACAGTGTGTCTATAAACCATCAGACTGGATCTACAGTGTGTCTATAAACCACCAGACTGGATCTACAGTGTGTCTATAAACCACCAGACTGGATCTACAGTGTGTCTATAAACCACCAGACTGGATCTACAGTGTGTCTATAAACCACCAGACTGGATCTACAGTGTGTCTATAAACCATCAGACTGGACCTACAGTGTGTCTATATAAACCATCAGACTGGACCTACAGTGTGTCTATAAACCATCAGACTGGATCTACAGTGTGTCTATAAACCATCAGACTGGATCTACAGTGTGTCTATAAACCATCAGACTGGATCTACAGTGTGTCTATAAACCATCAGCCTGGATTTACAGTGTGTCTATAAACCATCAGACTGGATCTACAGTGTCTATATAAACCATCAGACTGGATATACAGTGTGTCTATAAACCACCAGACTGGATCTATAGTGTGTCTATAAACCACCAGACTGGATCTATAGTGTGTCTATAAACCACCAGACTGGATCTATAGTGTGTCTATAAACCACCAGACTGGATCTATAGTGTGTCTATAAACCACCAGACTGGATCTACAGTGTCTATAAACCACCAGACTGGATCTATTGACATTTTAAAAAGGTGTAGTCAGCGATATGAAGTAGATGGACAAAGTAAACAGCATTCAGGTCAATTTACAACTAAGAGCGTTTGGAGTACAAGGCTTAACTTCTCCTCTGTTTTGGTCCTGTGTCTACCACGTTGTAGGAGCGTGAAGCGAACCCATGCACATGTGCAGATACTGTATCTGTGGGAGAGCAAAGTACGATGCAAGACGGCTCACTGTCGAAACTATTGGTTTAAAAAGAACAGCCCGCAGGACAGTCGATACTATTGGTTTAAAAAGAACAGCCCCCAGGACAGTCGATTCTATTGGTTTAAAGGAACAGCCCCCAGGACAGTCGATTCTATTGGTTTAAAGGAACAGCCCCCAGGACAGTCGATTCTATTGGTTTAAAGGAACAGCCCCCAGGACAGTCGATTCTATTGGTTTAAAGGAACAGCCCCCAGGACAGTAGATACTATTGGTTTAAAGGAACAGCCCCCAGGACAGTCGATTCTATTGGTTTAAAGGAACAGCCCCCAGGACAGTCGATACTATTGGTTTAAAGGAACAGCCCGCAGGACAATAGATTCTATTGGTTTAAAGGAACAGCCCCCAGGACAGTAGATTCTATTGGTTTAAAGGAACAGCCCTTATGCTCGGCATCCGACCACAAGGAGCTACAGAGGGTAGTGTGTAGGTCCCAGTACATCACTGGAGCCAAGCTTCCTGCCATCCAGGACCTCTACACCAGGCGGTGTCAGAGGGTAGTGTGTAGGTCCCAGTACATCACTGGAGCCATGCTTCCTGCCATCCAGGACCTCTACACCAGGCGGTGTCAGAGGAAGGCCCAGTACATCACTGGAGCCGAGCTTCCTGCCATCCAGGACCTCTACACCAGGCGGTGTCAGAGGAAGGCCCAGTACATCACTGGAGCCGAGCTTCCTGCCATCCAGGACCTCTACACCAGGCGGTGTCAGAGGAAGGCCCAGTACATCACTGGAGCCGAGCTTCCTGCCATCCAGGACCTCTACACCAGGCGGTGTCAGAGGAAGGCCCTGAAAATTGTCAAAGACTCCAGCCACCCTAGTCATAGACTGTTCTCTCTGCTACCGCACGGCAAGCGGTACCGGGGCGCCAAGTCTAGGTCCAAAAGCCTTCTAAACAGCTTCTAACCCCAAGCCATATGACTGCTTAACAATTAATCAAATGGCCACCCAGACTGTTTACATACGCAGGCATATGAATGAGAAGACCATGAACACACAGCCAATCGAGGCCTGACCCCTGAAAACTCATCCATCATTGAAACGCAAAGCAACGCTACCACATCAGTCACTGTCACGGCAACAGTAACCATGGGAGAGTAGAGGGCTCTGGAGCGACCTGCCAATCAACTGGCTCTAAAAACAGGACGATCATTCACTAGAGCTAGCTAAATGACGCTCAGATGTGACATACACACCCACCTCCATTGATTTTGTTAGAAATGTTTGAGTCACTCAGTTTATATGACCTATAATTACTTACACTATGAGTGAAATAGTTTTCCTTCCCCCCAAAAACAACAGAATGGTGTGGCCGTATGCTGGTGATAAAAAATATGAACACGACTAGACCGCTGATTGGCTAGCTCAGTCTCTTTTCCCCCGACCCTATCGACCGCCAGTCTCAGTCTCTTATCCGGCACTAATCCGGATCATTTTAGCTTCAGAATCAAAGAGGTAAACGTAAATTAAATTAACTCAATCCTGATTGGATTATTTTCCAGGAAGGGGAGCCTGACCTCTGCCCCGGTCGACCCACTCCCTCAAGGTCCCCAGAGGACCCGGATAACTAGGTCTTACCACGAATAGTGTACTGGTCCCGTTTGATTTCAATAAGGAAATTAGGAAAAAGTGACATGTTTTCAAATCATTAGAAGCATCCTCACATTCAATCCAACATTTACATTTTTCTTCCACTCGATGTTCTCTGCCATTTTTGGGCTGACGTGCTTTGATGTGACATAAAGAGAGGGGCCCAGATGGTTTATGGCAAGATTCAATCATTTGCCTTTCTGACTCGTCCCGCAGAGAACCCCACTTTTAGACAGAGATTTATCAGTCTTGAGGGGCTGTTTATTTAAAACGGCTCCGACACGACTCCCCTGCCGCGCGTTAGAATGGACTGGATGGTGATCTACTTTTGAACAAAGCCCTACGGGAATAGGTTACCATTTTGTATGCAACCATTGTGCATAAAAACAGTCCCATGGATGTTAAAGAAGGCTGATAAATCCATGTCTGTAGTCTACTCCCCTGCCACACGTTAGTCCTGAGCTCTAAGGAGCTCTTTTATATAGACAGCTGAGTCAATAGGGAGGAAGCCCAGGTTAAAAGGAGAAGTTTTTTTTTTTTTTTTTTAACCAAATCTAAAAAAAAAAAATTGAGATCCAGACGTTATATTCCATTTTGTGCGTCTCGAGATCCTCTATCCAGCTGTTCCATTATCTGTAAAACGCCTGCTGCTACAAGTAACCGTCAAAATAACGGAAACACCAACAAAGTGTCTTAATAGGGTGTTGGGCCACGAGGAGCTGCCAAAACAGCTTCAATGCGCCTTGGCATAGATTCTACAAGCACCCCATGCTTTCAATCTACTTTGCATCCTTCCTTTACGCAAGTGTTTCCTTTATTTTGAGAGTTACCTGTAGAATGGACGGAGTATCGCTATCCAGGTAGTATAGCCATGGAAACCGAGTTCAGGCCAGGATATAGCTGGGCAAACATGCACACTTGGCTAACTCAGGACACAGATGATAGTTTTTATGCCCTGATATCAGGAGCTGGCGGTGAAAAAAAAGAAAGTTTTTGGAGCCTTTGTTGATGTTTTTCCAGGGGACCCATACTACACAATAAAGGAAGTAATATTTTGGGCAAGTTTCTCAAAAACAAGTGGAAAAACAAAAAAGGAGTCCGGTTCTTTTTCCAATTACTACCATGCGTATACATTGATTCTGTAAGGAACATTTAAATGTGATTGAGATGGTTTGGGATGAGCTGGACCGCACAGTGAAGGAAAAGCAGCCAGCAAGTGCTCAGCATATGTGGGAACTCCTTAAAGACTGTTGGAAAAGCATTCCAGGTGAAGCTGGTGGAGAGAATGCCAAGAGTGTGCAAAGCTGTCATCAAGGCAAATGGTGGCTACTATGAAGAATCTAAAATATATTTTGATTTGTTTAACCATTGTTTTGGTTACTACATGATTCCATGAATGTTATTTCATAGTTTTAAATGTCTTCACTATTATTCAACAAAGTAGACAATAGTAAAAATGTATTAAAACCCTGGAATGAGTAGGTGTGTCCAAAATGTTGACTGGTACTGTACATCGATTTATTTTCTTGCTCAGAAAACATGGAGGTGAAAGAAAACATTTGCCTGCGGGCAGTCAGTTGGGGAAACCTGTTGTAGAGCATGAACCTGCAGGAGTGCGTCACTGCTTTGCTGTTTGCATAGAATGACAGGGTGTTGTCCAGGGTCACACCAAGGTTCTCTGCATTCTGGGAGAGGGACACCATGGAGTTGTCAACCATGATGGAGAGGTCTTGGAGCGGGCAGGCCTTCCACAGGAGGATGACACGCTCAGTCTTGTCGAGATCGAGCTTGAGGCGGTGAGCGTGTAGTGTCAAGTAGTAGTGTAGTGTCAAGTAGTAGTGTAGTGTCAAGTAGTAGTGTAGTGTCAAGTAGTCGTGTAGTGTCAAGTAGTCGTGTAGTGTCAAGTAGTCGTGTAGTGTCAAGTAGTCGTGTAGTGTCAAGTAGTCGTGTAGTGTCAAGTAGTCGTGTAGTGTCAAGTAGTAGTGTAGTGTCAAGTAGTAGTGTAGTGTCAACCGCATAGCAATGATAGGAGAGATCACGTGAGGATATGACGGAACCGAGGGACTTGGTGTATAGAGAGAAGAAGGCCAAGAACCGAGCCCTGGGGGACACCAGTAGCGAGGGTACGTGGTGCAGACACAGCTCCACGCCACCTGGTAGGTGTGGCCTGCCAGGCGGGATGCAGAGTGCGCTGAGCCTGAAACTCCCAGCCCTGAGAGGGTGAAAAGGAGAATCAGTGTCAAAGACAGCAGATTGCTGTAGGAGGATGAGGACAGAGCAGAGAGCCTCTGTGACACACAGAAGAGCAGTCTCAGTTGAGTGACCTGTCTTGAAGCCTGTCTGGTTAGGTTTCTTTGAGGAAGGGAGCGACTCTGGTAAATGTCATGGGTTAAGTTTCAAGTTTTAATGCCACCTGCACAAGTACAGTGAAATGCCTGTCTTGCAAGCTCCAAACTCAACAATGCAGTAATCAATATCAATATAGCACTCAAAAAAAATAACACAAGGTAGAACAAAACCACAGGAGAAATGGAAATATGAAACAAGAAGAGCACGACCATATACAATATACTTCCTTGCATATTCTACATCTGAACATCCCAAAGAGTCTCAAGAACGAGCTGTGACCTAATGCAGTAGTAGATGTGCTCGGAATGCTCCGAGACATTCAGCAACAATTGGAAAGACAAGGGAAGTTTGCTGCAACAACAACAACAACAACAAAAATGCTTTATTGACAAAAACCGACAAGGCAGTTAACCCCACTGTTCCTAGGACTGTCGTTGTAAATAACAATTTGTTCTGAAACTGACTTGCCCAGTTCAATAAAAAAAAGGTTAAATACAATAAAAAAGTAAATAAAATAAACATCACGTTGGCTTAGAAGTAGTTTTAAATGTATGGTCTCACAATGGAAACCTGGTCTGCGGTCGTTTAAAAAAAAAAAAGACATGACAACATTGAATCTTAAGTCACTTAGCTAGTCACAGTAGTGCTTAACTCCATGGCAACATGAGGTTTACAGCCCCAAGAGTATCTGATGGTTGGAGTTCCCGTCATGCAGAGAGGAGAATTAAAAACACTAACAGCAGCCTCGCTATCACAGCCCTGACAGGGCACACAGCCGTCACAGCCCTGACAGGGCACACAGCCGTCACAGCCCTGACAGGGCACACAGCCGTCACAGCCCTGACAGGGCACACAGCCGTCACAGCCCTGACAGGGCACACAGCCGTCACAGCCCTGACAGGGCACACAGCCGTCACAGCCCTGACAGGGCACACAGCCGTCACAGCCCTGACAGGGCACACAGCCGTCACAGCCCTGACAGGGCACACAGCCGTCACACACTGACAGAATAATGCTAGGGCACACACACACGGCTTTATGTTAGGCCTACACACATAGCTTTATGCTAGCTAGGGCCACACACACACGGCTTTATGTTAGGCCTACACACATAGCTTTATGCTAGCTAGGGCCACACACACACACACACACACACACACACGGCTTTATGTTAGGCCTACACACACATACAGCCTTATGCTACACACATAGCTTTATGCTAGCTAGGGCCACACACACACACACACAGAGACAGCGTTACACTAGCTAGGTCTGTGCTGTGGCAGACACACATCGATGGCCCAGACAGACATCATGACACAGACAGCGTTACACTAGCTAGGTCTGTGCTGTGGCAGACACACATCGATGGCCCAGACAGACATCATGACACAGACAGCGTTACACTAGCTAGGTCTGTGCTGTGGCAGACACACGTCGATGGCCCAGACAGACATCATGACAGGTAAACATCCCCATGAAGCTGACTGATGTCAAAGTAAAAATAGTTTTCAAAAAACAGCTATGTGACATTACCATATACATGTCCCAAATGAAGCTATATAGTGCACTATTGTGGACCAGGACCCATAGGCGCACTAGTTTTAGAGGGGGGGGGGTTTCTAGTGCAATAGTTCACAGTAGGGACAGAGAGCTGAAGGGTAGTAGTGAGAGGAGACCAGCCAGGAGTAACCTGACCTTAGATGAAGGGACCAGCTCGGAGTAACCTGACCTCAGATGAAGGGACCAGCCAGCAGTAACCTGACCTTAGATGAAGGGACCAGCCAGGAGTAACCTGACCTTAGATGAAGGGATCAGCTAGGAGTAACCTGACCTTAGATGAAGGGACCAGCCCGGAGTAACCTGACCTTAGATGAAGGGACCAGCCCGGAGTAACCTGACCTTAGATGAAGGGACCAGCCAGGAGTAACCTGACCTTAGATGAAGGGACCAGCCAGGAGTAACCTGACCTTAGATGAAGGGACCAGCTCGGAGTAACCTGACCTTAGATGAAGGGACTAGCTCGGAGTAACCTGACCTTAGATGAAGGGACCAGCTCGGAGTAACCTGACCTTAGATGAAGGGACCAGCCAGCAGTAACCTGACCTTAGATGAAGGGACCAGCCAGCAGTAACCTGACCTTAGATGAAGGGACCAGCCAGGAGTAACCTGACCTTAGATGAAGGGACCAGCCAGGAGTAACCTGACCTTAGATGAAGGGACCAGCCAGGAGTAACCTGACCTTAGATGAAGGGACCAGCTCGGAGTAACCTGACCTTAGATGAAGGGTCCAGCCAGCAGTAACCTGACCTTAGATGTGAGGCCATGGCGTAGGTAGAGAGAGATGGCCTGTTGCCCTCATTTTACATTTTCTGATCTCCAATGAGCGTGTGTGTGTGTGTGTGTGTGTGTGTGTGTGTGTGTGTGTGTGTGTGTGTGTGTGTGTGTGTGTGTGAGAGATAGAAGCGCATACAGCAGTTTGAGTTAATATAGAAATCCTGTATAAGGTCTACCCCTGGCCTAAGCTAGCCTATATCATCCACACATCTAAGCTTTAGTTCCTGTCCTCCCTCTGCCTCCCACCTCCCCTCTCCTCACCTCCCCTCTCCGCTCTCCTCACCTCCCCTCTCCACGCCTCTCCTCTCCTCCCTCCGCCTCTCCACCTCCCCTCCTCCCCTCTCCTTCCTTCGCCTCTCCTCTCCTCCCCTCGCCTCTCCTCCCCTCCCTCCGCCTCCCCTCCCTTCGCCTCCCCTCCCTTCGCCTCCCCTCTCCGCTCTCCTCACCTCCCCTCTCCACGCCTCTCCTCTCCTCCCTCCGCCTCTCCACCTCCCCTCCTCCCCTCTCCTTCCTTCGCCTCTCCTCTCCTCCCCTCGCCTCTCCTCCCTTCCCTCCGCCTCCCCTCCCCTTCGCCTCCCTCCCCTTCGCCTCTCCTCTCCTCTCCTCCCCTCCCTCCGCCTCTCCTCTCCTCCCCTCCCTCCGCCTCTCCTCTCCTCCCCTCGCCTCTCCTCCCCTCCCTCCGCCTCCCCCTCGCCTCCCCTCTCCTCCCCTCCCTCCGCCTCTCCTCTCCTCCCCTCCCTCCGCCTCTCCTCCCCTCTCCTCTCCTCCCCTCCCCTCCCTCCGCCTCTCCTCTCCTCCCCTCCCTCCGCCTCTCCTCTCCTCCCCTCCCTTCGCCTCTCCTCCCTCCCTCCTCCTCAGGCACAGCGGAGAATTCTAAACCACACAGCAACAATCAAGCTCCTGGATTTCCCTCAACTCTCCACTGAGAAATCCTGGACTCAGGATGACTTCACTTCCTCATTCCACTGTAATTCTCTGTCTCCCTCTTTCTTCTCTTCCTCATCTGGTTGTTACACACACACACACACACACACACAGGGAATTGATCATTACATCACCCAAGTATTGATTTGTAAAAATATATATATATATATTTGTTTTGTGCTAGGTAGTGTTAGCTTGTGCTAGGTAGTGTTAGCTAGCGCTAGTCGTCTGTACCTGCACCAAACCTCCAGTATAATTCATCCTTGTTCTCCATCTTCTTTTTAAATAGTGATCCAACACGTTTTCACCACTTTTATTCCCACGACTGACCAGAACAAAACGTGCACGTGCTCCCTCTCTGCAGCAGACATACAGTAAGCAATAGGTTTGGAACATTAAACCTCAAGATCGAATCGCAATACAAATAGAATTGAGAGAAATTACAATACATATTAATCGGCACCTTATAGTGATAATATCGTATCGTGAGGTCCCTGGCAACTCCCAGACCTACCAACACACGCGTGTGCACTCAGAAACATTACACACACAGACACTGTGGACTGGCTTTGATGTAATTACTGCACCATAGTGAAGTACGGACAAGACCTAGTAAACACAATTGTCTTTCTGCTAGTAAGGAAGCAGCCCAGTGCGACCTGTGTGTGTGCAGACATTACAAATCACATTCATGTGGATTTAAATAAAGTATTTGAAATGTGTGTGCGTGCCTGCATGCGTTGTGTTGTGTGTGTGTGACAGTGTTTTATTTATTTTATTCTTCACTGCCTGTAGTTCCTCTCGCGCTTATATGGAGGCGCACGGCTCCACCGCTCACCACATGCCAAGCCGAGGAGTTCCATTCTGCCGCACTGTCACCCCGCTAGCCCACTACTGCAGAGGCGCACACACACCGCGTCTATACCGTTAACATACACGATACAGGCGCGGAGATGGGGCGAAGGAGCATTCGCGCTCATCAATTGACAAGGTAAACAACACCTTGGGCCAAAGTCTGTCGGAAAATCTGTATAATGGCGAGCATTGGGTAAACCACGTCACTAGTGAACGATAAAAAAAACCGAGGTGTAGTCCATGTCCGTCGGTATCAAACCGGGAACGGTGCCCATACTAATGTACAGCTGTTCGCACTTCGTCAACATTGAAGTTGAGAGGCTTGAGCCCACTGTTGCGTTCAAGATGATCTCACGCAACAAAACACACACAACGGATCTAGCTAGATACAACCCGTTTATATAGTTAAGACGTATACAGAGAAAATAGACACACAGAGCTTGGGACATTTTACATAAATGTACATTGCCATAGACGGTGGGCCAGTGGTCGGCAGAGTTTACCAGTACCTAAAAACTGCATTGCTACTGTCAAAAGCGCCTGCGGCCACAAGGTGATTGACTGACCCCGGGTTTTTAACAGTTGTAGCAAAAATACTTCGACAACTACTATTACAGCAAACCTTAAAACAGAGCTTAACTCCAACCAATATCAAGGAAGACACCGAAGAAAACTATTAATGACGCTAGTTAGCGTTACTTCCTTAGCAAGACCCGTCATCAAGCTACAGTCAGAGCAGCCCACCGTCACAGCCCTGCCTTGTCCCACATCTCTCCGCACCCAGGTCCGACGACTTACCGATCTTATATGCTGGTGGTGCCGCTGTGATGAGATAGCAAGTGCTGGGAGCCCGGTGACCACAGCGCCGCTGCTCCTGGTCAAGAGGAGCACTGTTCTACACACTTTCGCAGCCATCTCTGTAGTGAAAAATCCTCGCTGGGATGTCGAATGCTGCAGGCGGACCGAGAGAGAGAGACGGTGGCAGGCGGGGGAGTAGAGTAGGCGGACTGCGGGGCTGGGCTTTCATACAAACACACCCCGACGCGGCAAGGAATTTCAGAACAGAGGTGGGGTTGAACTCACCAAACAATAACTTTGCCTATAAGTCAATGAAAGCCCTGATCGATTTATTAAGTGCCGTTTCATTTCTGTCATTTCATTCGATACGAAATAGCAGCGAAATGAAAATTATCATTAACCTACAAAAGCACAATATTAAAGAAACGAATACGGGTGTAAATCCACAGCGTTGCCAATTATGGACGATTCGACCAATCAGAGAACGCGGAACGGTCCATTCAAGTATACAGGAAGAGAAATCCAGCCACAAGCAGAGACAAATGTATTGTTGTCAAACCGCACCTTTTTGGATTCTGACCTTACCTGAGATGTTAAGTTACAGTTACACAGCGGGCCGTTGGTATTAGTTTGACTGGGGCTGTTTGAGTATATAATTGTTCTTTAGTAAGTAGGCTACTTTCTTTTTTTATTTAACCTTTAAGAACAAATTCTTATTTTCAATGACAGGAACAGTGGGTTAACTGTCTGTTCAGGGGCAGAACGACAGATTTGTACCTTGTCAGCTCGGGGATGTGAACTTGCAACCTTCCGGTTACTAGTCCAACGCGCTAACCACTCGGCTACCCTGCCGCCTACAGCCTAAAGGAAAACAGTGATAGAATGCTACAAGTTAGTTAGTTGAGTTGCAATGTCAACCTGGTTTTAGAGCATTTCCAAATCTGTATGTAAATCCGAGGTACTCCTTTCCAGTATGATATGTATTAGTTTGTGCATGTCCATCATCCATTGCGTATGATATATGTTACGAATTTGCAAAACGTATGATATGTGACCAAATCCAAATTTGTTGTGGCTAACGTTAGCTAAGGCTGAGGGTAAGGAGTTAAGGTTAGAGTTGAGGGAAAAGGGTTAGCTTACATGCAAAATAGTTGCCAAGTTTATTTAAAAAAGTAGTAAGTAGTTAAAATTCTAATGTTGTCAGTTGATGAAATTCAAAATACGCAACCTTTGGGTTGCTAGTTCCTGTTCGACGTCCACCCATGCACCCCTACCAACCACCCATTTTCAGAAATGTATGTCGAAAGAGGTTACAAAAGACGGAAATGAGAAAAAAGTTTACCTCTTTTTCTGAATTCACCCAATACAATACATCAAGCTGCTGTGTTACCCCTAGCTAAGCCATCTATTCCATTAGGTTGTTACTGGTTGTGTCCCAAACGACACCCTATTCCCTATATAGTGCACTACTATTGGATCTGGTCGAAGTGCATAATGTAGGGAATTTGGGACAGAGGTTTGATCTATTTTTTGCTCTTCAATCTCTCTCTATCTCCTCTTTCTCTCCACATCTCTCTCTCCCAATCTCATCTTTCTCTCTCTCTCTCTCCCCATCTCCTCTTTCTCTCTCCTCTCTCTCTTTCTCTCTCTCTCTCTCTCTCTCTCCCCATCTCCTCTCTCTTTCTCTCTCCCCCATCTCCTCTTTCTCTCTCCCCATTTCCTCTCTCGCTTTCTGTCCTATCACTCTCCTATCTGTCACAAAACAGTGCTGGATGGGACCGCAGTAGAGAAGGGGAAAAGCTTAAATGTCCCAGGTGTACACATCACTGACAATCTGAAATGGTCCACCCACACGTACAGGGTGGTGAAGAAGGTGCCAAGTGTGTCTTCCACCTCATGTGGCTGAAGACCCTCACAAACCTTTTACAGATGCACCATTGAGAGCATCCTGTCGGGCTACAACACCGCCTGGTACGACAACTGCACCGCCTGCAACCACATGGCTCTCCAGAGGGTGGCGCGGTCTGCCCAACGCATCACCGAGGGCACGGAGCCTGCCCTCCTGGACATCTACAGCACCCGATGTCACAGGAAGGCCAAAAAGATCATCACCCACCCCTGCCGAGCCATGGCCTGTTCACCCCGTTATCATCCAGAAGGCAAGGTCAGTACAGGTGCATCAAAGCTGGGACCGAGAGACTGAAAAACAGCTTCTATCTCAAGGCCGTCAGACTGTTAAATGGCCATTACTAGCCGCCCTCCAATCCAGTACCCGGCCCTGAACTAAGTCACTGTCACTAGCCAGCTACCACCCGGTTACTCAACCCTGCACCTTAGAGGCTGCTGCTCTATAGACATGGAATCACTGGTCACTTTAATAATGTTCACATACTGTTTTACTGTATTCTAGTCAATGCCACGCCAACATTACTCGTCATAATATTTATATATTTCTTAATTCCATTCTTTTACTTTTAGATTTGTGTGCATTGTTGTAAATTGTTAAATATTACTGCACTGTTGGAGCTAGGAACACAATCATTTAGTTAGATACTACTGCACTGTTGGAGCTGGGAACACAAGCATTTAGTTAGATATTACTGCACTGTTGGAGCTAGGAACACAAGCATTTAGTTAGATATTACTGCACTGTTGGAGCTAGGAACACAAGCATTTAGTTAGATACTACTGCACTGTTGGAGCTAGGAACACAAGCATTTAGTTAGATACTACTGCACTGTTGGAGCTAGGAACACAAGCATTTAGTTAGATACTACTGCACTGTTGGAGCTAGGAACACAAGCATTTAGTTAGATATTACTGCACTGTTGGAGCTAGGAACACAAGCATTTAGTTAGATACTACTGCACTGTTGGAGCTAGGAACACAAGCATTTAGTTAGATACTACTGCACTGTTGGAGCTAGGAACACAAGCATTTAGTTAGATATTACTGCACTGTTGGAGCTAGGAACACAATAATTTAGTTAGATACTACTGCACTGTTGGAGCTAGGAACACAAGAATTTTGCTATAGCCGCAAAAACATCTGATAAATAAATGATGTGTATGCGACCAATACAATTTGATTTGATTTGATGGATGGATATCTAATTGAATTGATGTATGTTTTCCATACAAACGCCTGAGTATTTCCTCTTTGTCAGATGGATGACACTGTGCTTTATGAATATGGATTGTTCACACAGTAACTCCAAAACAATATGCACGTTTTTTTCCCTTATTTTTGTCCCCCCCCCCACACTTTTTTAAAATTAAGTATTCATAATTAGTTATATTCCAATACATTTCCAAACAAGCAGAGATTTTCTTGTACAAAATTGGTGAGGAGACCTATAGTGACCTACTTTTGACCACTAAAAAGTAATGCACTTTGGGAAGTGGGTGCCATTTGACCTTGACACTGCGATGCCTGACGAAGGACATCCTTAATGGAATATAATGTCATCATATTGTCAACACAGACACATTCACAGAGCCGCGCCTGTGTAGGAGGACGAAGCTCTGTGAGAAATGGAACCCTATCTCCTGTGATGTGGACTACTTTGACCAGGGTCCATAGTGTGTAGGGTCCCGTTTAGAATGCCAGCGCGTAGGGTCCCGTTTAGAATGCCAGTGTGTAGGGTTCCGTTTAGAATGCCAGCGCGTAGGGTTCCGTTTAGAATGCCAGCGTGTAGGGTTCCGTTTAGAATGCCAGTGTGTAGGGTCCCGTTTAGAATGCCAGCGTGTAGGGTTCCGTTTAGAATGCCAGTGTGTAGGGTCCCGTTTAGAATGCCAGTGTGTAGGGTCCCGTTTAGAATGCCAGCGTGTAGGGTTCCGTTTAGAATGCCAGCGTGTAGGGTTCCATTTAGAATGCCAGTGTGTAGGGTTCCATTTAGAATGCCAGCGTGTAGGGTTCCGTTTAGAATGCCAGCGTGTAGGGTTCCGTTTAGAATGCCAGCGTGTAGGGTTCCGTTTAGAATGCCAGCGTGTAGGGTTCCGTTTAGAATGCCAGCGTGTAGGGTTCCGTTTAGAATGCCAGCGTGTAGGGTTCCATTTAGAATGCCAGCGTGTAGGGTTCCGTTTAGAATGCCAGCGTGTAGGGTTCCGTTTAGAATGCCAGCGTGTAGGGTTCCATTTAGAATGCCAGCGTGTAGGGTTCCGTTTAGAATGCCAGCGTGTAGGGTTCCGTTTAGAATGCCAGCGTGTAGGGTTCCGTTTAGAATGCCAGCGTGTAGGGTTCCGTTTAGAATGCCAGCGTGTAGGGTCCCGTTTAGAATGCCAGCGTGTAGGGTCCCGTTTAGAATGCCAGCGTGTAGGGTTCCGTTTAGAATGCCAGTGTGTAGGGTCCCGTTTAGAATGCCAGTGTGTAGGGTCCCGTTTAGAATGCCAGCGTGTAGGGTTCCGTTTAGAATGCCAGCGTGTAGGGTTCCATTTAGAATGCCAGTGTGTAGGGTTCCATTTAGAATGCCAGCGTGTAGGGTTCCGTTTAGAATGCCAGCGTGTAGGGTTCCGTTTAGAATGCCAGCGTGTAGGGTTCCGTTTAGAATGCCAGCGTGTAGGGTTCCGTTTAGAATGCCAGCGTGTAGGGTTCCGTTTAGAATGCCAGCGTGTAGGGTTCCGTTTAGAATGCCAGCGTGTAGGGTTCCGTTTAGAATGCCAGTGTGTAGGGTCCCGTTTAGAATGCCAGCGTGTAGGGTTCCGTTTAGAATGCCAGCGTGTAGGGTCCCGTTTAGAATGCCAGCGTGTAGAGTTCCGTTTAGAATGCCAGCGTGTAGGGTTCCGTTTAGAATGCCAGCGTGTAGGGTTCCGTTTAGAATGCCAGCGTGTAGGGTTCCGTTTAGAATGCCAGCGTGTAGGGTTCCGTTTAGAATGCCAGTGTGTAGGGTTCCGTTTAGAATGCCAGCGTGTAGGGTTCCGTTTAGAATGCCAGCGTGTAGGGTTCCGTTTCTATTTTATTTTTTATGAACCTTTATTTAGCTAGGCAAGTCAGTTAAGAACACATTCTTATTTACAATGATGGCCTACCAAAAGGCCTCCTGTGGGGGCGGGGGCTGGGATTAAAAATAAATGAAATCAAAATATAGGACATAACACACATCATGACAAGATAGACAACACAACACCACAAAAGGAGAGACCTAAGACAACAACACAACATGGCAGCAACACATGACAACAACATGGTAGCAGCACAACATGGCAGCAGCACAACATGGCAGCAGCACAACATGGTAACAGCACAACATGGCAGCAGCACAACATGGCAGCAGCACAACATGGCAGCAGCACAACATGGTAACAGCACAAAACAGGGTACAAACATTATGGGTCACAGACAACAGCACAAAGGGCAAGAAGGTAGAGACAACAATACATCACGCAAAGCAGCCACAACTGTCAGTAAGAGTGTCCATGATTGAGTCTTTGAATGAAGAGATAAAACTGTCCAGTTTGAGTGTTTGTTGCAGCTCGTTCCAGTCGCTAGCTGCAGCGAACTGAAAAGAGGAGAGACCCAGGGATGTGTGTGCTTTGGGGACCTGAATGTGACTGGCAGAACAGGTGTTGTATGTGAATGATGACGGCTGCAGTAGATATCTCAGACTGGGGGGAGTGAGGCCTAAGGGTTTTATAAATAAGCATCAACCAGCGGGTCTTGCGATGGGTATACAGAGATGACCAGTTTACAGAGGAGTATAGAGTGGAGTGATGTGTCCTATAAGGAGCATTGGTGGCAAATCTGATGGCCGAATGGTAAAGAACATCTAGCCGCTCGAGAGCACCCTTACCTGCCGATCTATAAATGATGTCTCTGTAATCTAGCATGGATAGGATGGTCATCTGAATCAGGGTTAGTTTGGCAGCTGGGGTGAAAGAGGAGCGATTACGATAGAGGAAACCAAGTCTAGATATAACTTTAGCCTGCGGCTTTGAAATGTGCTGAGAGAAGGACAGTGTATTGTCTAGCCCAACTCCCAAGTACTTGTATGAGGTGACTACCTCAAGCTCTAAACCCTCAGAGGTAGTAATCACTCCGGTGGGGAGAGGGGCATTCTTCTTACCAAACCACATGACCTTTGTTTCGGAGGTGTTCAATGTTAAGGGCAGAGAAAGCTTGTTGGACACTAACAAAGCTTTGTTATAGAGCATTTTACACAAAATCCTGGGAGGGGCCAGCTGAGTATATGACTGTATCATCTGCATATAAATGGATGAGAGAGCTTCCTACTGCCTGAGCTATGTTGTTGACTGCGAGTGTGTAGGATTCCATTTTAGAATGCGGGTTCAGAATGCCAACCCTTGATTTCATACAATAAACGCTTGATTCCAAAGTTCGTTGCTTGATTACAAAAGAGGGTGTGGAATGACTTTAGCCACGTTTGTTCCTTTACTTCTTCCTAGAACATGTCCATAAGTGATTGGATAGGTTTAAGCAAGGTTACCAAGGTTACCATCCTATTTCATTCACCAATCCAGATCTCTGATTACTTTAGGGAAGGTTGGACGGACTGTAGGTAGGTAGGTAGGTAAGAAGGAAGTAAGGACTAGGTTGGTAGGAAGAAAGAAAGGAAGGAAGGTAGGTAGGTAAGAAGAAAGTGAGGACTGTAGGGGGTTAGGTAGGTAGGTAGGAAGGACTGTAGGTAGGAAGGAAAGATGGAAGGAAGGACTGTAAGTAGATAGGTAGGTAGGTGGATGGGTGGGTAGGTAGGAAGGTAGGTAGGTAGGTAGGTGGATGGGTAGGTTGGTAGGAAGGAAGGAAGAAAGGTAGAGAGGTAGGTAGGTGGATGGGTAGGTAGGTTGGAAGGAAGGACTGTAGGTAGGAAGGAAGGAAGGACTGTAGAGGGGTAGGGAGGAAGGAAAGCCTAGGTAGGTAGGAAGGAAGGACTGTAGGTAAGTAGGAAGGAAGTAAGGAAGGAATAGTTTCTTAAGTATCAGAAAAGGATCTTTAAAAATACTGTTGATAGCTGGTATCAGTTGATTGCTGGTATCTGTTGATAGCTGGTATCAGTTGATAGCTGGTATCTGTTGATAGCTGGTATCAGTTGATAGCTGGTATCAGTTGATAGCTGGTATCAGTTGATAGCTGGTATCTGTTGATAGCTGGTATCTGTTGATAGCTCGTATCTGTTGATAGCTGGTATCTGTTGATATCTGGTATCTGTTGATAGCTGGTATCTGTTGATAGCTGGTATCAGTTGATAGCTGGTATCAGTTGATAGCTGGTATCTGTTGATAGCTGGTATCAGTTGATAGCTGGTATCTGTTGATAGCTGGTATCAGTTGATAGCTGGTTGTCAGTTGATAGCTGGTTGTCAGTTGATAGCTGGTATCTGTTGATAGCTGGTATCAGTTGATAGCTGGTATCTGTTGATAGCTGGTATCAGTTGATAGCTGGTTGTCAGTTGATAGCTGGTTGTCAGTTGATAGCTGGTATCTGTTGATAGCTGGTATCAGTTGATAGCTGTTATCAGTTGATAGCTGTTATCTGTTGATTGCTGGTATCAGTTGATAGCTGGTATCTGTTGATAGCTGGTATCAGTTGATAGCTGGTATCAGTTGATAGCTGGTATATGTTGATAGCTGGTATCAGTTGATAGCTGGTATCTGTTGATAGCTGGTATCAGTTGATAGCTGGTATCTGTTGATGGCTGGTATCTGTTGTGGTTACTCACCTCTGCGATCTCCCTGTCCCCCAGGCTTTGTTCCAAACGGCACCCTAATCCTTACTTAGGGCTCTGATCGAAAGTAGTGCTCTATATAGGGAATAGGGTCCAATTTGGGAAGCAGGGTCCCTCGCCTGGTGCGGTGCACCATGCAGTCTGGTGATGCAATTTAAATGCAAATGTGTTGTTAGGCTGGGGCTGGGAGTGAGTCTGAGACAGGGACCATGCTGCCTGGTTGCCAGCTCCAAGGCCTCTGTAGCCTGGTGTTAGTCCCCGGAGTGAAGCCAAATGTGCAGTGTGCTTCGCCTGGGTCCCCTGGGAGTGAGTGTTGATGTCAGAACACCTAAATAGGACATTGAACAGAGACTGTGAAGATTCTGGTCGTGTTCCTCTGTTCAGACCTGGCTGACCGCATGTCAGATCTTACAACGCCTGGACAGGTATTTTACGTATCAGCTAACCACATGCAATGTCTGAGCAGGGGAACACAACCTATTTTCTTCGAGGCAGAACCTTAAACTCATTCCTTGAAAACAGCTCTAGTTCGTGCTCCTGAAGTGAATCCATATGAGCCAAGCCTGCGCCAATGGTAGAGCAGCGGTCAGATGACCTAAACAGAACCTTAATAAGACAACCATAGAGTAACCATGGGAACCTCAACGAGCCAACCATAGAGTAACTATGGGAACCTTAATAAGACAACCATAGAGTAACCATGGGAACCTCAATGAGCCAACCATAGAGTAACCATGGGAACCTCAATGAGCCAACCATAGAGTAACCATGGGAACCTTAATAAGACAACCATAGAGTAACCATGGTAACCTTAATAAGACAACCATAGAGTAACCATGGGAACCTTAATAAGCCAACCATAGAGTGACCATGGGAACCTTAATAAGCCAACCATAGAGTAACCGTGGGAACCTCAATGATCCAACCATAGAGTAACCATGGGAACCTTAATAAGACAACCATAGAGTAACCATGGGAACCATAGGGTGCATTCATAAATTCACTCTGGCAATCTACTCCTAGTTCAGAGCACTCAGGTTTAAGAGTACCAGAATAATTTATGAATTTTCGAACGGTTTAGCACCCGGATATGTCAGTAAACATCACCTAAAAACTGAATTAACTGGTTGCCAGTAACACCGTTACAGTCATGAATTAACCCTTGAGATGACGTGAAAAAAGCCTGACCAACTCAGCTAGGGCGAGTTGAACGGCCAGAGTGAGGTGTTCTCTCATCTATGTCTGGAAGGAGCTAGCAAGCTAGACAACGTTTAGCCAGTTAGCTTGGGTGCTTGACTGGCGTTGTGCGCTCCGGATGAAGCCTACTCCTCCGGCAGAGCGTACATGAAAGCACCTCGGGCGAAACGCTCTGAATTTACAAACAGACAGTCTGACAACGCTCCGAATTGATAAAATGGCCCAAAAGCGCACTTTGACACTCCAGAGTGAATTTACAAACACAGCCTTAGTGTAAACACGCTAATGCCTAATACCATCTATCAACCAGCTGAGTGAGTTTTGCTGCTAGTGCCAGATGGGCGGGGTTTTAAGTTTTGCAGCTATTCTATTGGTTCCATTGCATCAGGCAAGCTTAATCAAGCCCAGCTATAGTATTTGAAATGATTTCGTATTTGAACCCAGGTCTGTTTATAACTATGTGATGTCTGGGGGAAGGGAGTGAATAGTGTTTGAACCCAGGTCTGTTTATAACTATGTGGTGTCTGGGGGAAGGGAGTGAATAGTATTTGAACCCAGGTCTGTTTATAACTATGTGATGTCTGGGGGAAGGGAGTGAATAGTGTTTGAACCCAGGTCTGTTTATAACTGTGATGTCTGGGGGAAGGGAGTGAATAGTATTTGAACCCAGGTCTGTTTATAACTATGTGATGTCTGGGGGAAGGGAGTGAATAGTGTTTGAATCCAGGTCTGTTTATAACTATGTGATGTCTGGGGGAAGGGAGTGAATAGTGTTTGAACCCAGGTATGTTTATAACTATGTGATGTGTGGGGGAAGGGAGTGAATAGTGTTTGAACCCAGGTCTGTTTATAACTGTGATGTCTGGGGGAAGGGAGTGAATAGTGTTTGAACCCAGGTCTGTTTATAACTATGTGATATGTGGGGGAAGGGACTGAATAACAGTTGTTCACTATTTGTTCATTCTGGTCCCATGACCTCTTCCAGCCTATTAGAAGACAGCCTTGAAGATTTGGACTCTCGCCTGTTCGCTGAGTAAAGAATCTATGAAATTCATTCCATAACAACCATGGAACAGTGTGTGTGTGTGTGTGTGTGTTAGACAACTCTTGAAGCACTTTTGTTGTTGCCGTGGGTTACTTGACTGCATATTGCTGTGTTCCTAACAAATACCAGCTCTGCAACAAATGCTGTGTCAATAGACACGGGACATGGTGTATCTCTATGGCTGAGAGAGAGACATGAGACATGGTGTATCTCTATGGCTGAGAGAGAGACATGGGACAGAGAGACAATTCATAGGGAGGTCTCAGATCTCTCTACTCTCTAGTACCCTGTTTCAACAGCCAGAGGCCCAATGTCAGCTCTGGATAATGCGAAGAGAGGGGAGTTCACAGTACACACAGAGAGAGGAGTTCACAGTACACACAGAGAGAGGAGTTCACAGTACACAGAGAGAGGAGTTCACAGTACACAGAGAGAGAGGAGTTCACAGAGAGAGGGGAGTTCACAGTACACAGAGAGAGAGGAGTTCACAGTACACACAGAGAGAGGAGTTCACAGTACACAGGGAGGGAGGAGTTCACAGTACACAGAGAGAGAGGAGTCCACAGGGAGAGGGGAGTTCACAGTACACAGAGAGAGAGGAGTCCACAGGGAGAGGGGAGTTCACAGGGAGAGGGGAGTTCACAGAGAGAGGGGAGTTCACAGAGAGAGGAGTCCACAGGGAGAGGGGAGTTCACAGAGAGAGGAGTCCACAGGGAGAGGGGAGTTCACAGTACACAGCGAGAGAGGAGTCCACAGGGAGAGGGGAGTTCACAGGGAGAGGGGAGTTCACAGGGAGAGGGGAGTTCACAGAGAGAGGGGAGTTCACAGTACACAGCGAGAGAGGAGTCCACAGTACACAGAGAGAGGGGAGTTTACAGGGAGAGAGGAGTCCACAGTACACAGAGAGAGGGGAGTTCACAGTCCACAGGGAGAGAGGAGTTCACAGTACACAGAGAGAGAGGAGTTCACAGTACACAGAGAGAGAGGAGTTCACAGTACACAGAGAGAGAGGAGTTCACAGTACACAGAGAGAGAGGAGTTCACAGTACACATGGAGAGAGGAGTTCACAGTACACAGAGAGAGGGGAGTTCACAGTACACAGAGAGAGGGGAGTTCACAGTACACACAGAGAGAGAGAGGAGTTCACAGTACACAGGGAGAGGGGAGTTCACAGTACACAGAGAGAGGGGAGTTCACAGTACACAGAGAGAGAGAGGAGTTCACAGTACACAGAGAGAGGGGAGTTCACAGTACACAGAGAGAGAGAGAGGAGTTCACAGTACACAGGGAGAGGGGAGTTCACAGTACACAGGGAGAGGGGAGTTCACAGTACACAGGGAGGGAGGAGTCCACAGGGAGAGGGGAGTTCACAGTACACAGGGAGAGGGGAGTTCACAGTACACAGGGAGAGGGGAGTTCACAGTACACAGAGAGAGAGAGGAGTCCACAGGGAGAGGGGAGTTCACAGTACACAGAGAGAGAGGAGTCCACAGGGAGAGGGGAGTTCACAGTACACAGAGAGAGAGGAGTCCACAGGGAGAGGGGAGTTCACAGTACACAGAGAGAGAGGAGTCCACAGGGAGAGGGGAGTTCACAGGGAGAGGGGAGTTCACAGAGAGAGGGGAGTTCACAGTACACAGCGAGAGAGGAGTCCACAGTACACAGAGAGAGGGGAGTTTACAGGGAGAGAGGAGTCCACAGTACACAGAGAGAGGGGAGTTCACAGTCCACAGGGAGAGAGGAGTTCACAGTACACAGAGAGAGGGGAGTTCACAGTACACAGAGAGAGAGGAGTTCACAGTACACAGAGAGAGGGGAGTTCACAGTACACAGGGAGAGGGGAGTTCACAGTACACAGAGAGAGGGGAGTTCACAGTACACAGAGAGAGGGGAGTTCACAGTACACAGAGAGAGAGAGAGGAGTTCACAGTAGACAGGGAGAGGGGAGTTCACAGTACACAGAGAGAGGGGAGTGCACAGTACAAAGAGAGAGAGGAGTCCACAGGGAGAGGGGAGTTCACAGTACACAGGGAGGGAGGAGTCCACAGGGAGAGGGGAGTTCACAGTACACAGGGAGAGAGGAGTTCACAGTACACAGAGAGAGAGGAGTTCACAGTACACAGGGAGAGAGGAGTTCACAGTACACAGAGAGAGAGGAGTTCACAGTACACAGGGAGAGAGGAGTTCACAGTACACAGAGAGAGAGGAGTTCACAGTACACAGGGAGAGAGGAGTTCACAGTACACAGAGAGAGGGGAGTTCACAGTACACAGAGAGAGGGGAGTTCACAGTCCACAGAGAGAGAGGAGTTCACAGTCCACAGGGAGAGAGGAGAAACGTGTCGTAGAAACGTCTATCAGTACCTGATGAATGAGGCCACTCCCAGGGCTGGTCACAGATACACACACACACACACACACTACTTAGCCCACACTAAACATTTTTTCAGGGTTGGACAGTCAGAATTGGGAGTGTACAGTTGCACACTTTTATTGTGGTAATGTGATCCAAACCTGTACAGAGGTAATGACGCATATAAGACACACACACACACACACACACACACACACACACATACACACACACACACACACACACACACACACACACACACACACACACACACACACACACACACACACACACACACACACACACACTACTTAGCCCACACTAAACATTTTTTCAGGGTTGGACAGTCAGAATTGGGAGTGTACAGTTGCACACTTTTATTGTGGTAATGTGATCCAAACCTGTACAGAGGTAATGACGCATATAAGACACACACACACACACACACACACACACACACATACACACACACACACACACACACACACACACGATGACATCTGTAACGTGAAACCTGTTTATCCCTTCACTGGTCCTGTGTAGGTGTTAACCTGATCCTTTTATTACAGTGTTAGATTACATCCCCGATGGCACCCTATTCCCTATGTAGTGCACTACTTTAGACCTGGTCCTGTGTAGGTGTTAACCTGATCCTTTTATTACAGTGTTAGATTACATCCCCGATGGCACCCTATTCCCTATGTAGTGCACTACTTTAGACCAGGGCCCTATGGGGAATGGCACCCTATTCCCTATGTAGTGCACTACTTTAGACCAGGGCCCTATGGGGAATGGCACCCTATTCCCTATGTAGTGCACTACTTTAGATCAGGGCCCTATGGGGAATGTCACCCTATTCCCTATGTAGTGCACTACTTTAGACCAGGGCCCTATGGGGAATGGCACCCTATTCCCTATGTAGTGCACTACTTTAGACCAGGGCCCTATGGGGAATGGCACCCTATTCCCTATGTAGTGCACTACTTTAGATCAGGGCCCTATGGGGAATGGCACCCTATTCCCTATGTAGTGCACTACTTTAGATCAGGGCCCTATGGGGAATGGCACCCTATTCCCTATGTAGTGCACTACTTTAGATCAGGGCCCTATGGGGAATGGCACCCTATTCCCTATGTAGTGCACTACTTTAGACCAGGGCCCTATGGGGAATGGCACCCTATTCCCTATGTAGTGCACTACTTTAGACCAGGACCCTATGGGGAATGGCACCCTATTCCCTATGTAGTGCACTACTTTAGATCAGGGCCCTATGGGGAATGGCACCCTATTCCCTATGTAGTGCACTACTTTAGATCAGGGCCCTATGGGGAATGGCACCCTATTCCCTATGTAGTGCACTACTTTAGACCAGGGCCCTATGGGGAATGTCACCCTATTCCCTATGTAGTGCACTACTTTAGACCAGGGCCCTATGGGGAATGGCACCCTATTCCCTATGTAGTGCACTACTTTTGATAAGGGCCCATAGTAGGCCAACATAGTGCAGCGGTCTAAAGGCACTGCATCTCAGTGCTTGAGGCGTCACTACATAACCTGGTTTGATTCCAGGCTGTATCACATCCGGCCGTGATTGGGAGTCCCATTGGGGCGGCGCTCAATTGGCCCAGAGTCGTCCGGGTTTGGGCCCGGGGGTAGGCCGTCATTGTAAATAAGAATTTGTTCTTTAACTGACTTACCTAGTTTAAATAAAGGTTAAATAAAATAATAAAACACAATATGTAGAGAATAGGACGCAGACTCGTGGGTTAGTTTATATCCCATGAAGCAGTTCAGGTTTGACTTGTTTGGTTCAGGCATTAAAGGCTCTCCAAAGATGTAATTTACAGCATAGTAACACGTATACACAACAACAACAACAACAAGAAGACAAAGACATGTTGTAAAACATTCTATTAACCGTCCAAATAAAAATGTATTCAAACAGCTCCGTTGGATATTGTCACGCCCTGGTCTAAGTATGTTGTGTTTTCTTCATGTATTGGGTCAGGCCAGGGTGTGGCATAGGGTTTTTGTATTGTGGTGTGTTTTGTCTTGGGATTTTGGAATGTGTGTATAGTGGGATTGTAGCTTAGTGGGGTGTTCTAGGAGAGTCTATGGCTGTCTGAAGTGGTTCTCAATCAGAGGCAGGTGTTTACCGTTGTCTCTGATTGGGAACCATATTTAGGCAGCCATATTCTTTGGTTGTATTGTGGGTGATTGTCCTGTGTGTCTTGATGTCCTGGTTAGAGGTTAGTAGACACTTGTATAGGCGGTTTTCGTTTTGTAGTGTTAGTGTTTTGTTGTGTGTTACGTTTGTTTATTAAAGATGAATCACAATAGACACGCTGCAGTTTGGTCCGACTCTCCTTCACCATTAGAAAGCCGTTACAGAATCACCCACCACAGGACCAAGCAGCGTGTCAACAGGCAGGAGCCACAGGAGAAGCAACAGAGGCAGCAGCAGCAGGAGCAGCAGCAGCTACAGTGGGAGAGATTGCACTACCTGGAGAAATGGACATGGGAGGAGGTACTGGACGGTAAAGGACCCTGGGATCAGCCTGGAGATTATTGTCGCCCCAAAGCCGAGCTGGAGGCAGCAAAAGCAGAGAGGCGGCATTATGAGGAGCTAGCACGGCAGAGCGGATGGAAGCCTGAGAGTCAGCCCCAAAATTTATTGGGGCGCTCACAGGGAGTATGGCTACGCTAGGTAGGAGACCTACGCTAACTTCCTGTGGTTACCGGGGGGCTAGAGAGACCGGGCAGGCACCTTGTTATGCAGTGGTGCGCACGGTGTCCCCAGTGCGGGTGCATAGCCCGGTGCGGTATATTCCAGCTCCTCGTATCGGCCGGGCTAGAGTGGGCATCGAGCCAGGTAAGGTTGGGCAGGCTCGGTGCTCAAGAGCTCCAGTGCGCCTGCACGGTCCGGTCTATCCAGTACCACCTCCACACCCCAGCCCTCCGGTAGCAGCTCCCCGCACCAGGCTTCCTGTGCGTGTCCTCGGTTCATTACCACCAGTGCCAGCACCACGCAGCAGGCCTACAGTGTGTCCCGCCTGTCCAGCGCTGCCGGAGCGTCCCGCCTGTCCGGCGCCGCTGCCGGAGCTTCGCCTGTCCGGCGCCGCTGCCGGAGCCTCCCGCCTGTCAGGCGTCGCTGCCGGAGCGTCCCGCCTGTCCGGCGCCGCTGCCGGAGCGTCCCGCCTGTCCGGCGCTGTCAGAGCTACCGCCCCTCATGCCAGAGGCGCCAGAGCCCCTCATTCCAGAGGCACCAGTACTCCTCTGTTCAGCGCAGCCAGAGCTGTCAGCCTGCATGAAGCATCCAGAGCTGTCAGTCTGCCCAGCGCCGCCTGAGCTACCCGTCTGCCCAGCGCCGCCTGAGCTACCAGTCTGCCCAGCACCGCCAGTCTGCCCAGCATCGCCAGTCTGCCCAGCGCCGCCAGTGCTCCCAGTCTGCCCAGCGCCGCCAGTCTGCCCAGCGCCCAGCGTCGCCAGTCTGCCCAGCGTCGCCAGTCTGCCCAGCGTCGCCAGTCTGCCCAGCGTCGCCAGTCTGCCCAGCGCCGTCTGAGCCACCCGTCTGCCCAGCGCCGCCAGTGCCGCCAGTCTGCCCAGCGCCCAGCGCCGCCAGTCTGCCCAGCGTCGCCAGTCTGCCCAGCGCCGCCAGTCTGCCCAGCGCCGTCTGAGCCACCCGTCTGCCCAGCGCCGCCAGTGCCGCCAGTCTGCCCAGCGCCGCCTGAGCTACCAGTCTGCCCAGCGCCGCCAGTCTGCCCAGCGCCACCAGTGCCGCCAGTCTACCAGGATCAGTTAGATCCGCCATTCAGCCAGGATCCGCCAGTGTGCCAGGATCCGCCAGTCAGCAAGGATCCGCCAGTCTGCCAGGATCCGCCAGAAGTGCCAGTCAGCCAGGATCTGCCAGATCCGCTAGTCAGCCAGGATCCGCCAGTCAGCCAGGATCTGCCAGATCCGCTAGTCAGCCAGGATCCGCCAGTCGGCCAGGATCTGCCAGAACCGCTAGTCAGCCAGGATCCGCCAGTCAGCCAGGATCTGCCAGATCCGCTTGTCAGCCAGGATACGTCAGTCAGCCAGGATACGTCAGTCAGCCAGGATACGTCAGTCAGCCAGGATCTGCCAGATCCGCCAGTCAGCCAGGATCCGCCGGTCAGCCAGGATCCGCCAGTCAGCCAGGATCCGCCAGTCAGCCAGGATCTGCCAGTCAGCCAGGATCTGTCGGAACCACCAGCCAGCCAGGATCTGGTAGATCCATTAACCTGCCTGAGATTCCTCTCACTCCTGAGCTTTCTCTCACTCCCGAGCTTTCTCTCACTCCCGAGCTTTCTCTCACTCCCGAGCTTTCTCTCACTCCCGAGCTGCCTCAGTCCCGAGCTGCCCCTCAGTCCCGATCTGCTCCTTAATCCAGTGGGTTTCTGGGTGAGGACTACTAGGCCATGGTCGGCGGCGAGGGTGGACTATCCAGGGACGCGAGGAGAGGGGACTAAGACATTAATTGAGTGGGGTCCACGTCCCGCGCCGGAACTGCCACCATGGACAGACGCCCACCCGGACCCTCCCTATTTGTTTTGAGGTGCGTTCGGGAGTCTGCACCTTAGGGGGGGGGTTCTGTCACGCCCTGGTCTAAGTATTTAGTGTTTTCTTCATGTATTGGGTCAGGCCAGGGTGTGGCATAGAGTTTTTGTATTGTGGTGTGTTTTGTCTTGGGATTTTGGAATGTGTGTATAGTGGGATTGTAGCTTAGTGGGGTGTTCTAGGAGAGTCTATGGCTGTCTGAAGTGGTTCTCAATCAGAGGCAGGTGTTTACCGTTGTCTCTGATTGGGAACCATATTTAGGCAGCCATATTCTTTGGTTGTATTGTGGGTGATTGTCCTGTGTGTCTTGATGTCCTGGTTAGAGGTTAGTAGACACTTGTATAGGCGGTTTTCGTTTTGTAGTGTTAGTGTTTTGTTGTGTGTTACGTTTGTTTATTAAAGATGAATCACAATAGACACGCTGCAGTTTGGTCCGACTCTCCTTCACCATTAGAAAGCCGTTACAGAATCACCCACCACAGGACCAAGCAGCGTGTCAACAGGCAGGAGCCACAGGAGAAGCAACAGAGGCAGCAGCAGCAGGAGCAGCAGCAGCTACAGTGGGAGAGATTGCACTACCTGGAGAAATGGACATGGGAGGAGGTACTGGACGGTAAAGGACCCTGGGATCAGCCTGGAGATTATTGTCGCCCCAAAGCCGAGCTGGAGGCAGCAAAAGCAGAGAGGCGGCATTATGAGGAGCTAGCACGGCAGAGCGGATGGAAGCCTGAGAGTCAGCCCCAAAAATTTATTGGGGGGGGCGCTCACAGGGAGTATGGCTACGCTAGGTAGGAGACCTACGCTAACTTCCTGTGGTTACCGGGGGGCTAGAGAGACCGGGCAGGCACCTTGTTATGCAGTGGTGCGCACGGTGTCCCCAGTGCGGGTGCATAGCCCGGTGCGGTATATTCCAGCTCCTCGTATCGGCCGGGCTAGAGTGGGCATCGAGCCAGGTAAGGTTGGGCAGGCTCGGTGCTCAAGAGCTCCAGTGCGCCTGCACGGTCCGGTCTATCCAGTACCACCTCCACACCCCAGCCCTCCGGTAGCAGCTCCCCGCACCAGGCTTCCTGTGCGTGTCCTCGGTTCATTACCACCAGTGCCAGCACCACGCAGCAGGCCTACAGTGTGTCCCGCCTGTCCAGCGCTGCCGGAGCGTCCCGCCTGTCCGGCGCCGCTGCCGGAGCTTCTCGCCTGTCCGGCGCCGCTGCCGGAGCCTCCCGCCTGTCAGGCGTCGCTGCCGGAGCGTCCCGCCTGTCCGGCGCCGCTGCCGGAGCGTCCCGCCTGTCCGGCGCTGTCAGAGCTACCGCCCCTCATGCCAGAGGCGCCAGAGCCCCTCATTCCAGAGGCACCAGTACTCCTCTGTTCAGCGCAGCCAGAGCTGTCAGCCTGCATGAAGCATCCAGAGCTGTCAGTCTGCCCAGCGCCGCCTGAGCTACCCGTCTGCCCAGCGCCGCCTGAGCTACCAGTCTGCCCAGCACCGCCAGTCTGCCCAGCATCGCCAGTCTGCCCAGCGCCGCCAGTGCTCCCAGTCTGCCCAGCGCCGCCAGTCTGCCCAGCGCCCAGCGTCGCCAGTCTGCCCAGCGTCGCCAGTCTGCCCAGCGTCGCCAGTCTGCCCAGCGTCGCCAGTCTGCCCAGCGCCGTCTGAGCCACCCGTCTGCCCAGCGCCGCCAGTGCCGCCAGTCTGCCCAGCGCCCAGCGCCGCCAGTCTGCCCAGCGTCGCCAGTCTGCCCAGCGCCGCCAGTCTGCCCAGCGCCGTCTGAGCCACCCGTCTGCCCAGCGCCGCCAGTGCCGCCAGTCTGCCCAGCGCCGCCTGAGCTACCAGTCTGCCCAGCGCCGCCAGTCTGCCCAGCGCCACCAGTGCCGCCAGTCTACCAGGATCAGTTAGATCCGCCATTCAGCCAGGATCCGCCAGTGTGCCAGGATCCGCCAGTCAGCAAGGATCCGCCAGTCTGCCAGGATCCGCCAGAAGTGCCAGTCAGCCAGGATCTGCCAGATCCGCTAGTCAGCCAGGATCCGCCAGTCAGCCAGGATCTGCCAGATCCGCTAGTCAGCCAGGATCCGCCAGTCGGCCAGGATCTGCCAGAACCGCTAGTCAGCCAGGATCCGCCAGTCAGCCAGGATCTGCCAGATCCGCTTGTCAGCCAGGATACGTCAGTCAGCCAGGATACGTCAGTCAGCCAGGATACGTCAGTCAGCCAGGATCTGCCAGATCCGCCAGTCAGCCAGGATCCGCCAGTCAGCCAGGATCCGCCGGTCAGCCAGGATCCGCCGGTCAGCCAGGATCCGCCAGTCAGCCAGGATCCGCCAGTCAGCCAGGATCTGCCAGTCAGCCAGGATCTGTCGGAACCACCAGCCAGCCAGGATCTGGTAGATCCATTAACCTGCCTGAGATTCCTCTCACTCCTGAGCTTTCTCTCACTCCCGAGCTTTCTCTCACTCCCGAGCTTTCTCTCACTCCCGAGCTGCCTCAGTCCCGAGCTGCCCCTCAGTCCCGATCTGCTCCTCAATCCAGTGGGTTTCTGGGTGAGGACTACTAGGCCATGGTCGGCGGCGAGGGTGGACTATCCAGGGACGCGAGGAGAGGGGACTAAGACATTAATTGAGTGGGGTCCACGTCCCGCGCCGGAACTGCCACCATGGACAGACGCCCACCCGGACCCTCCCTATTTGTTTTGAGGTGCGTTCGGGAGTCCGCACCTTAGGGGGGAGGTTCTGTCACGCCCTGGTCTAAGTATTGTGTGTTTTCTTCATGTATTGGGTCAGGCCAGGGTGTGGCATAGAGTTTTTGTATTGTGGTGTGTTTTGTCTTGGGATTTTGGAATGTGTGTATAGTGGGATTGTAGCTTAGTGGGGTGTTCTAGGAGAGTCTATGGCTGTCTGAAGTGGTTCTCAATCAGAGGCAGGTGTTTACCGTTGTCTCTGATTGGGAACCATATTTAGGCAGCCATATTCTTTGGTTGTATTGTGGGTGATTGTCCTGTGTGTCTTGATGTCCTGGTTAGAGGTTAGTAGACACTTGTATAGGCTGTTTTCGTTTTGTAGTGTTAGTGTTTTGTTGTGTGTTACGTTTGTTTATTAAAGATGAATCACAATAGACACGCTGCAGTTTGGTCCGACTCTCCTTCACCATTAGAAAGCCGTTACAGATATAAAGGTTAGTCTATATTATGGACAGCAGCAGGACAGTCTACATTATGGACAACATCAGGTTAGTCTATATTATGGACAGCAGCAGGACAGTCTACATTATGGACAGCAGCAGGACAGTCTACATTATGGACAACAGCAGGTTAGTCTATATTATGGACAGCAGCAGGACAGTCTACATTATGGACAGCAGCAGGTTAGTCTATATTATGGACAGCAGCAGGACAGTCTATATTATGGACAGCAGCAGGGCAGTCTACATTATGGACAACATCAGGTTAGTCTATATTATGGACAGCAGCAGGTTAGTCTACATTATGGACAGCAGCAGGTTAGTCTACATTATGGACAACAGCAGGTTAGTCTATATTATGGACAGCAGCAGGACAGTCTACATTATGGACAGCAGCAGGTTAGTCTATAATATGGACAGCAGCAGGACAGTCTACATTATGGACAACATCAGGTTAGTCTATATTATGGACAGCAGCAGGACAGTCTACATTATGGACAACATCAGGTTAGTCTATATTATGGACAGCAGCAGGACAGTCTACATTATGGACAACATCAGGTTAGTCTATATTATGGACAGCAGCAGGACAGTCTACATTATGGACAGCAGCAGGACAGTCTACATTATGGACAACAGCAGGTTAGTCTATATTATGGACAGCAGCAGGACAGTCTACATTATGGACAGCAGCAGGTTAGTCTATATTATGGACAGCAGCAGGACAGTCTATATTATGGACAGCAGCAGGGCAGTCTACATTATGGACAACATCAGGTTAGTCTATATTATGGACAGCAGCAGGTTAGTCTACATTATGGACAGCAGCAGGTTAGTCTACATTATGGACAACAGCAGGTTAGTCTATATTATGGACAGCAGCAGGACAGTCTACATTATGGACAGCAGCAGGTTAGTCTATAATATGGACAGCAGCAGGACAGTCTACATTATGGACAACATCAGGTTAGTCTATATTATGGACAGCAGCAGGACAGTCTACATTATGGACAACATCAGGTTAGTCTATATTATGGACAGCAGCAGGACAGTCTACATTATGGACAACATCAGGTTAGTCTATATTATGGACAGCAGCAGGTTAGTCTACATTATGGACAGCAGCAGGACAGTCTACATTATGGACAACATCAGGTTAGTCTATATTATGGACAGCAGCAGGACAGTCTACATTATGGACAACATCAGGTTAGTCTATATTATGGACAGCAGCAGGTTAGTCTACATTATGGACAGCAGCAGGACAGTCTACATTATGGACAACATCAGGTTAGTCTATATTATGGACAGCAGCAGGTTAGTCTATAATATGGACAGCAGCAGGACAGTCTACATTATGGACAACATCAGGTTAGTCTATATTATGGACAACATCAGGTTAGTCTATAATATGGACAGCAGCAGGACAGTCTACATTATGGACAACATCAGGTTAGTCTATATTATGGACAGCAGCAGGACAGTCTACATTATGGACAGTAGCAGGCCAGTCTACATTATGGACAGCATCAGGTTAGTCTATATTATGGACAGCAGCAGGTTAGTCTACATTATGGACAACAGCAGGTTAGTCTATATTATGGACAACAGCAGGTTAGTCTATAATATGGACAGCAGCAGGTTAGTCTATATTATGGACAGCAGCAGGTTAGTCTACATTATGGACAACAGCAGGTTAGTCTACATTATGGACAACAGCAGGCTAGTCTATAATATGGACAGCAGCAGGTTAGTCTACATTATGGACAACAGCAGGCTAGTCTACATTATGGACAACAGCAGGTTAGTCTACATTATGGACAACAGCAGGCTAGTCTATAATATGGACAGCAGCAGGTTAGTCTACATTATGGACAACAGCAGGCTAGTCTACATTATGGACAACAGCAGGTTAGTCTACATTATGGACAACAGCAGGCTAGTCTATAATATGGACAGCAGCAGGTTAGTCTACATTATGGACAACAGCAGGCTAGTCTACATTATGGACAACAGCAGGTTAGTCTATATTATGGACAGCAGCAGGTTAGTCTACATTATGGACAACAGCAGGTTAGTCTACATTATGGACAACAGCAGGCTAGTCTATAATATGGACAGCAGCAGGTTAGTCTACATTATGGACAACAGCAGGCTAGTCTATAATATGGACAGCAGCAGGACAGTCTACATTATGGACAACATCAGGTTAGTCTATATTATGGACAGCAGCAGGACAGTCTACATTATGGACAACATCAGGTTAGTCTATATTATGGACAGCAGCAGGACAGTCTACATTATGGACAACATCAGGTTAGTCTATATTATGGACAGCAGCAGGTTAGTCTACATTATGGACAGCAGCAGGACAGTCTACATTATGGACAACATCAGGTTAGTCTATATTATGGACAGCAGCAGGACAGTCTACATTATGGACAACATCAGGTTAGTCTATATTATGGACAGCAGCAGGTTAGTCTACATTATGGACAGCAGCAGGACAGTCTACATTATGGACAACATCAGGTTAGTCTATATTATGGACAGCAGCAGGTTAGTCTATAATATGGACAGCAGCAGGACAGTCTACATTATGGACAACATCAGGTTAGTCTATATTATGGACAACATCAGGTTAGTCTATAATATGGACAGCAGCAGGACAGTCTACATTATGGACAACATCAGGTTAGTCTATATTATGGACAGCAGCAGGACAGTCTACATTATGGACAGTAGCAGGCCAGTCTACATTATGGACAGCATCAGGTTAGTCTATATTATGGACAGCAGCAGGTTAGTCTACATTATGGACAACAGCAGGTTAGTCTATATTATGGACAACAGCAGGTTAGTCTATAATATGGACAGCAGCAGGTTAGTCTATATTATGGACAGCAGCAGGTTAGTCTACATTATGGACAACAGCAGGTTAGTCTACATTATGGACAACAGCAGGCTAGTCTATAATATGGACAGCAGCAGGTTAGTCTACATTATGGACAACAGCAGGCTAGTCTACATTATGGACAACAGCAGGTTAGTCTACATTATGGACAACAGCAGGCTAGTCTATAATATGGACAGCAGCAGGTTAGTCTACATTATGGACAACAGCAGGCTAGTCTACATTATGGACAACAGCAGGTTAGTCTACATTATGGACAACAGCAGGCTAGTCTATAATATGGACAGCAGCAGGTTAGTCTACATTATGGACAACAGCAGGCTAGTCTACATTATGGACAACAGCAGGTTAGTCTATATTATGGACAGCAGCAGGTTAGTCTACATTATGGACAACAGCAGGTTAGTCTACATTATGGACAACAGCAGGCTAGTCTATAATATGGACAGCAGCAGGTTAGTCTACATTATGGACAATTATGGACAGCAGGCTAGTCTACATTATGGACAACAGCAGGTTAGTCTACATTATGGACAACAGCAGGCTAGTCTATAATATGGACAGCAGCAGGTTAGTCTACATTATGGACAACAGCAGGCTAGTCTACATTATGGACAACAGCAGGTTAGTCTATATTATGGACAGCAGCAGGCCAGTCTACATTATGGACAACAGCAGGCCAGTCTACATTATGGACAACAGCAGGCCAGTCTACATTGTGGACAACTGCAGGTCAGTCTACATTATGGACAACAGCAGGCCAGTCTACATTATGGACAGCAGCAGGTTAGTCTACATTATGGACAACAGCAGGCCAGTCTACATTATGGACAACAGCAGGCTAGTCTACATTATGGACAGCAGCAGGCCAGTCTACATTATGGACAGCAGCAGGTTAGTCTACATTATGGACAACAGCAGGTTAGTCTATATTATGAACAGCAGCAGGACAGTCTACATTATGGACAGCTTCAGGACAGTCTACATTATGGACAGTAGCAGGCCAGTCTACATTATGGACAGCATCAGGACAGTCTACATTATGGACAGTAGCAGGCCAGTCTACATTATGGACAGCAGCAGCAGGTTAGTCTACATTATGGACAGCAGCAAGCCAGTCTACATTATGGACAACAGCAGGCCAGTCTACATTATGGACAGCAGCAGGTTAGTCTACATTATGGACAACAGCAGGTCAGTCTACATTATGGACAACAGCAGGCCAGTCTACATTATGGACAACAGTAGGCCCGTCTACTCTATGAATAACATTTCACAATGGCTGCCTTGTGTGTGTGTGTGTGTGTGTGTGCGTGCTTGCTTGCTGAACAGCCCAGCCCAGCTGAGGGAGCTGGCAGGCACTAGGACCCAGGCAGCCCTCCACAGCCCCATCCCAACCCGGGGATCTGGCAGGCACTAGGACCCAGGCAGCCCTCCACAGCCCCAACCCAGCCCAACCCGGGGATCTGGCAGGCACTAGGACCCAGGCAGCCCTCCACAGCCCCAGCCCCAGCCCAACCCGAGGATCTGGCAGGCACTAGGACAAAGGCAGCCCTCCACAGCCCCAACCCAACCCGGGGATCTGGCAGGCACTAGGACCCAGGCAGCCCTCCACAGCCCCAACCCAGCCCAACCCGGGGATCTGGCAGGCACTAGGACCCAGGCAGCCCTCCACAGCCCCAACCCAACCCGGGGATCTGGCAGGCACTAGGACCCAGGCAGCCCTCCACAGCCCCAACCGAGTGAGCTATGTGTGACAGTAATGAAGTAGGCAGCCCTCCAACCCAGTGAGCTATGTGTGACATTACAGTAATGAAGTAGGCAGTGTTAACAAAGTGACTCTCTAAGTCACAAATGGCAGCCTATTTCCTCCAGGAAGTGATCACTTGGCTATTTCCTCCAGGAAGTGTTCACTTGGCTATTTCCTCCAGGAAGTGTTCACTTGGCTATTTCCTCCAGGAAGTGTTCACTTGGCTATTTCCTCCAGGAAGTGTTCACTTGGCTATTTCCTCCAGGAAGTGTACAACTCTCTATATTTTAAAGCATAATAGCGTGTTATGGGTATGCTTGTAATCATTAAGGACTGGGGAGTTTTTCAGGATAAAAATAAATGGAATGGAGCTACGCACAGGCAAAATCCTAGAGGAAAATCTAGTTCAGTCTGCTTTCCACCAAACACTGGGTGGTGAATTCACCTTTCAGCAGGAAATTAACCTAAAACACAAGACCAAATCTACACTACAGTTGCTTACCAAGAAGACAGTGAATGTTCCTGAGTGGAGGAGTTAGTTTTGACTTTAATCTACTTTAAGAAATCTATGGCCTGAAAATGGTTGTCTGACAATGACCTTCAACCAATCTGACAGGGCTTGAAGAATTTTGAAAAGAATAATGGGCAAATGTTGCACAATCCAGGTGTGGAAAGCTGTTAGAGACTCACCCAGAAAGACTCACAGCTGTAATCACTGCCAAAGGTGCTTCTACAAAGTATTGACTCAGGGGTGTGAATACTTACAGTGTGTCAATGACATTTTTCTGCATTTCATTATAAAAACAAATTAATTAGCAAACATTTCTAAAAACATATTTTCACTGTCGTTATGGGGTATTGTGTGTAGATGGGTAAGAAAAATACATTTAATCAATTTTGAATTCAGGCTTTAACACGACAAAACGTGTAAAAAGTCAAGGTGTACGAGTACTTTCTGTGTATGACTACTTTCTGTGTATGAGTACTTTCTGTGTATGAGTACTTTCTGTGTATGAGTACTTTCTGTGTATGAGTACTTCCTGTGTATGAGTACTTCCTGTGTATGAGTACTTTCTGTGTATGACTACTTTCTGTGTATGAGTACTTTCTGTGTATGACTACTTTCTGTGTATGACTACTTTCTGTGTATGACTACATTCTGTGTATGAGTACTTCCTGTGGATGAGTACTTTCTGTGTATGAGTACTTTCTGAAGGCAGCACTACATTTGACCAGGGCCTGTGGGGAATACAGTACAGTAGGGATTAGTGTCACGCCCTGGCCTTAGTATTCTGTGTTGTCTTTATTATGTTGGTTAGGCCAGGGTGTGACATGGGTGATTTATGTGTCTTGTTTTGTCTAGGGGTTTTTGTAGTCTATGGGGTTGTGTTTAGTTGAGTGTTCTAGGTAAGTCTATGGTTGCCTGGAGTGGTTCTCAATCAGAGGCAGGTGTTTATCGTTGTCTCTGATTGGGAACCATATTTAGGCAGCCATGTTCTTCGGGTGTCTTGTGGGTGATTGTTTCCTGTCTCTGTGTTTTCTGCACCAGTTAGGACTGTTTCCGGTTTGCAACGGTTTCTTATTTTGTATTTGTATAGTGTTTATGGTTTCGTCTTTATTAAAGACGCTTAACAATAACCACGCTGCATTTTGGTCCTCCTCTCCTTCCCAGGAAGAAAATCGTTACAATTAGGGTGTGGTTTGGGACACAGACTCTATACCGAAACGCCTCACGTGAGTTAGCTACTCAGATCATGGCTGACACACACACACACACACACACACACACACACACACACACACACACACACACACACACACACACACACACACACACACACACACACACACACACACAGATATTACAAGCCAGTAACTGATCCTAGAAGTTTTAAATGGTCATATTAGACAACATAGGTAAACCAAGATCCCTGTCTGCATAGGTCAATTCCCATAACACTGCTATTTTTGAGGGTGCCTCGGCTCCGATGAGCCCCTCCCTGGAGCCGCACATGGAAAGCGCTAGAACATACCAGTACTGTAATGGCCTTACCTAACCTGCTATGCCTGTCCTTCCTGTCACAGTTGTTGGACTAAGGGGGAAGAGATACAGACAGACATACATGCAGACAGACAGACAGAGGAATAGGGAGTGATAGATAGAGGTTGTGAAATAGGAATTAACCTTCTATCTCCGTCCTTCCTGTCTCCATGGTTGGGTTAACTATCTCCCTATTCAGACTTGCCATGATAAAAGGCGACCTAGCTACCATCGACCGGTCGTTGTCTCCATGGTTGGGTTAACTATCTCCCTATTCAGACTTGCCATGATAAAAGGCGATCTAGCTACCAGCGATCGGTCGTTGTCTCCATGGTTGGGTTAACTATCTCCCTATTCAGACTTGCCATGATAAAAGGCGACCTAGCTACCAGCGACCGGTCATTGTCTCCATGGTTGGGTTAACTATCTCCCTATTCAGACTTGCCATGATAAAAGGCGACCTAGCTACCAGCAACCGGTCGTTGTCTCCATGGTTGGGTTAACTATCTCCCTATTCAGACTTGCCATGATAAAAGGCGACCTAGCTACCAGCGACCGGTCGTTGTCTCCATGGCGACCAAGCTACCATCGACCGGTCATTGTCAATGTCTCCATGGTAACTATCTCCCTATTCAGACTTGCCACCGGGGTGCGTCAATCTAAGTTACTTAACAAAAAAATCTCCATCAAAATCTGTCTGTTTAAGCTAGAGATATCAGATTTTTTGCATTGGATGTGTCTCAAGCCACATCAGAGATAGTTTAGGTTTTTAGAGATGTCAATCCAGCGCATCTGCCAGTGATGCACTTCCGCATCTGTGGTGAAAGGTGGCGTAGCTAGAGCGGGTGTTTGTCAGACCATGAGACATCTGTGGTGAAAGGTGGCGTAGCTAGAGTGGTGTTTGTCAGACCATGAGACATCTGTGGTGAAAGGTGGCGTAGCTAGAGTGGTGTTTGTCAGACCATGAGACATCTGTGGTGAAAGGTGGCGTAGCTAGAGTGGTGTTTGTCAGACCATGAGACATCTGTGGTGAAAGGTGGCGTAGCTAGAGCGGGTGTTTGTCAGACCATGAGACATCTGTGGTGAAAGGTGGCGTAGCTAGAGCGGGTGTTTGTCAGACCATGAGACATCTGTGGTGAAAGGTGGCGTAGCTAGAGTGGTGTTTGTCAGACCATGAGACATCTGTGGTGAAATGTGGCGTAGCTAGAGCGGGTGTTTGTCAGACCATGAGACATCTGTGGTGAAAGGTGGCGTAGCTAGAGCGGGTGTTTGTCAGACCATGAGACATCTGTGGTGAAATGTGGCGTAGCTAGAGCGGGTGTTTGTCAGACCATGAGACATCTGTGGTGAAATGTGGCGTAGCTAGAGTGGTGTTTGTCAGACCAAGAGACTGTCTTTTCACGTAAACGTCCGTAGCGTCCGAACGGTTTGACCTACAAACTATTATGACGACTGGAAAGGAAGAGACTATAATAAACATAATGGTGTTCTCCATTTTTCTTTATGACCCCAACAAGAGACTCGTCTGAAGTCGCGACATGTCCATGTGCCAACTTCTGTTTGGTAGCGTCCGAACCGTTTGGGTGTCGGGTGGGTGGGTGTAGCTGGTGCATGATTTCAGGCGCAGGAGAGCAGAGATGAGTGAACAACGCACTTTACTCAAGAAAATAGCACAAGTAACTGTACCAATGTGCGAACAATAACGGTTGCCACGAAACACGGGTGAAAACAGCACCCGGACAAAACCAGCCGGAAACCTACCGACCTGAACAATAAACAATCACACATAAAGACAGGGGGAAAACAGAGGGTTAAATACATGACAGTAATTGGGAAATGAAAACCAGGTGTGGGGGAAACAAAGACAAAACCAATGGAAAATGAAAAATGGATCGGCGATGGCTAGACGAGCGGCGATGTCGACTGCCGAGCGCCGCCCGAACAAGGAGAGGAACCGACTTCGGCGGAAGTCGTGGTATTGGGCTACACGTCTGTAACCATGACGTGCTTTGAAAGGCTTGTCATGGCTCACATTAACACCATCATCCTGGAAACTCTAGACCCACTCCAATGCACATATCGCCCCTACAGATCCAGATCCAATCTCAATCGCACTCCACACTGCCCTTTCCCTCCTGGACAAAAGGAACACCTATGTAAGAATGCTGTTCATTGACTACAGCTTAGTGTTCCACACCATAGTAACCACAAAGCTCATCACTAAGCTAAACACATCCCTCTACAACTCGATCCTGGACTTCCTGATGGGGCCACCCCCAGGTGGTGAGGGTAGGCAGCAACACATCTGCCACGCTGATCCTCAACACTGGGGCCCCTCAGGGGTGCGTGCTCAGTCCCCTCCTGTACTCCCTTATCACCCATGACTGCAAGAACAAGCACGATTCCAACACCATCATTAAGTTTGCTGACGACACAACATGGTAGGACTGATCACCAACAGTGATGAGACAGCCTATAGGGAGGAGGTCAGAGACTGGCAGTGTGGCACCAGAGCAACAAACTTAGCTTCAACTTGAGCAAGACAAAGGCGATGATCGTGGACTACAGGAAAAGGAGGGCCTAACACGACCCATTCACATCGACAGGGCTGTATTGGAGCAGATTGTGAAGAGGGCACAACCACACCTTTCCCCTCAGGAGACTGAAAAGATTTGGCATGGGTCCCCAGATCCTCAAAAAGTTCTACAGCTGCACCATCGAGAGCCTCCTGACTGGTTGCATCACCGCCTGGTATGGCAACTGGTATGGCAACTGCTCGGCATCCAACCACAAGGCGCTACAGAGTACAGTGGGTACAGTCCAGTACATCACTGGGGCCAAGATTCCTGCCATCCAGAACCTATGTTCTAGGCAGTGTCAGAGGAAGGCCCAAAAAATAGTCAACGACTCACCCAAATCCTAGAATTTTCTCTCTGCTACCGTACGGCAAGCGCTACCGGAGCGCCAAGTCTAGGTCCAAGGGGCTCCTGAACAGCTTCTACCCCCAAGCCATAACACTGCTGAAAAATTTATCAAATGTCCACCAGACTATTTACATTGACCCCCCCCCCCCCTTTGTTTTTACACTGCATCTACTCTCTGTTTATTATCTATGCACAGTCACTTCACCCTTACCTACATGTACCAATTACCTCGACTAACCTGTACCCCCACACATTGACTTGGTACCGGTACCCATAGCACAGACTATAGCCTCATTATTGTTATTTTATTGTGTAACTTTTTTTATTTATGTTATTTTTGACTTTAGTTTATTTTAGTAAATATAACTCTATTTTCTTAAAACTGCATTGTTGGTTAAGGGCTTGTAAGTAAGCATTTCACAATAAGGTCATCTGTTGTATTTGGAGCATGTGACAAATATTATTTTATTTTATTTGATATAACAAAAAACCTAGAGCAAAAACATATACATTATAATTTACAAAACTTTTACTAAGAATCAGCTATTAAAGACTAGCAGAACCCACTGGATTCTCCAATTACATTGAATGAACTACAGGACAAAGTACAAATCCTTCAACCCAAAAAGGCCTGTGGTGGTGATAGTATTGCCATGACTTTCCCTCCTGGGTGAGGATCAAAGACAGCCCCCCCACCAGAGAGGATGAGGGGGAAATTGGGCCAGTTTGATAATTTTAACTACCGGTCGTAAACGTTCTCTCTGTGGCCCTTTGCAGTATGGAGAATGAAACGTCTGAGTGCTAAAACAGAGACTGCAGTATTTTAACATCAAGAGAATGGACATTGAAACAATATTTCTAACATAAATAAAGTGGAACATGGTGTGGATCCAAACAATAACCATGTCAAGGGGATATAATGTCAATAGGAGATATAAGAAAACTCAGGAAATATTTTAGTTTTTTGGACACATAGTATTGAATTCCTTTTTTTGTTGGCACAAAACGACCTCCGTGCTTCCATTCATTTAAAAAAAACCTGTACCGGGTTACTTTCAGATGAGTCCCGTGACAGTTCTGGGGGTCTTGTTCGTGGCTGACTAATAGTAGTTTTGTCATGGTGCCCCCACGTCAGCCTCTCTTACGTCATCTTCCTTTTCCGAGTCTCTGGGATTAGGGCCTGGTCTGGGGTGAGCAGTATGTCCTACTCTATTGAAGTAGAAATATTCATTGGTTGTCTGATGTCCAGAAGCTCTTTTCATTCATAGGAAACGATAGCAGAAACATTAGGTACAAAAAAAACTCTTAAGATCAGCCCAACATTTTTTTTAAATGCAGAATTGTAGAATCATCCGCACAATCGGACAGTTTTTTGTGTTTTGGGAACATATATTTTGTGATGTTCTCACCAGACATTTGTGTTTTCAGGGCTTTTGTGATGTCTCCACAATCTAATGAAGCATTCTGGGAACCTTTAAATCAATTAGCAAAAACGAGTAGTCATTATGTATGTTTATCATGTATCATACATGTCCTTTAGATGTTAATACTTTACAGACACACCTTTTACTTCTGTAGTTCTCCAAATCCATATATCGTAGACACACATGTTTTAAATCTATAGGTTTACCAAACGGTACCGTGATTAAGCGTGTGTGACCAATAGAGCCCGACACACAGACACAGAGATACTACTGCCTCCAGTCTTTCCTGCTCTATTTCTATTCTATTTATCCTGGATGATTGTGTGTAGAAGAAGAAGAAAGCAGTCATGTCTGAAAAGTGTGTTTGTCTGAAAGCGACAGATGGATAAATGTAAGAGCGCTGTCATGGCAATGTGACAGTCAAGGCGATTACACTACAGAAGACGCAAGACGCAGGCAAACACACACAAACACAGAAGCACAAGCATTTCTAGAAGCACAAGCATTTCGCTACACTCGCATTAACATCTGCTAACCATGTGTATGTGACAAATAAAATTTGATTTGATTTGATTTGATTTTGAAACACTCACGCAACAGTCATCACTGAGAGAGAGAGAGAGAGAGAGAGACTCGTGCAACAGTCATCACTGAGAGAGAGAGAGAGAGAGACTCGTGCAACAGTCATCACTGAGAGAGAGAGAGAGAGAGAGAGAGAGAGAGAGAGACAAACACTGCACAACAGTCATCACTGAGAGAGAGAGAGAGAGAGACTCGTGCAACAGTCCTCACTGAGAGAGAGAGAGAGAGAGACTCGTGCAACAGTCCTCACTGAGAGAGAGAGAGAGAGAGAGAGACAAACACTGCACAACAGTCATCACTGAGAGAAAGAGGGAGAGAGAGAGAGACCCCAATCCACAAAAGTGGAGACAAATTTGACCCCATTAACTACCGTGGGATATGGGTCAACAGCAACCTTGGGAAAATCCTCTAGACTTGTACATTTCCTCAATGAAAACAATGTACTGAGCAAATGTCAAATTGTGTTTTTACTAAATTACCGTACAACAGACCTTGTATTCACCCTACACACCCTAACTGGCAAACAAAAAACCTGTTTGCGAGAGTATTTGTGATTTGTTGTGTGGCATGAGGGTCTGCTATACAAATGGATGGAAAGTGATGTTGGGTGAAAAACAGACGACATTAAAACAACAAGTGTGAGGTTAAAATGGGCTGTTAATGATCTGAGAGACAAGGCAAGAAGGGGCTTCTATGCCATCAAAAGGAACATAAAATTTGACATGCCAATTAGGATCTGGCAAAAATCCTTGAATCAGTCATAGAACCCATTGCCCGTTATGGTTGTGAGGTCTGGGGTCGGCTCACCAACTAAGAATTTACAAAATGGGACAAACACCAAATTGAGACTCTGCATGCAGAATTCTGCAAAAATATCCCCTGTGTACAACGTAGAACACCAAATAAATGCATGCAGAGCAGAATTTGGCCAATTCCCGCTAATTATCAACATTCAGGAAAGAGAAAATAAATTCTTCAACCACCTAAAAGGAAGCGATTCCCAAACCTTCCATAACAAAGCCATCACCTACAGAGAGATGAACCTGGAGAAGAGTCCCCTAAGCAAGCTGGTCCTGGGGCTCTGTTCACAAACACAAACAGACCCCACAGAGCCCCAGGACAGCAACACAATTAGACCCAACCAAATCATGAGAAAACAAAAAGATAATTACTTGACATATTGGAAAGAATTTACAAAAAACTGAGCAGTTTTTTGCTATTGAATTTTGAATGCTATTTGGCCCTAGACAGAGAGTAAACAGTGGTAGAATACCTGACCACTGTGACTGACCCAGGAAAGCTTTGACTATGTACAGACTCAGTGAGCATAGCCTTGCTATTGAGACAGACCTGGCTCTCAAGAGAAGACAGGCTCTGTGCACAATCTCCACAAAATGAGGTGGAAATTGAGCTGCACTTCCTAACCCCCTGTCAAATGTATGACCATATTAGAGAGACATATTTCCACCAGATTACACAGATCCACAAAGAATTTGTAAACACATCCAATTTTGATAAACTCCCATATCTTTTGGGTGAAATACCACAGTGTGCCATCACAGCAGCAAGGTGTGACCTGTTGCACAAGAAAAGGGCAACCAGTGAAGAACAAACACCATTGTAAATGCAACCCATATTTATGTTTATTTATTTTCCCTTTTTTACTTTAACCATTTGCACATCGTTACAACACTGTATATAGACATAATATGACATTTGAAATGTCTTTATTCTTTTGGAACTTTTGTGGGTGTAATGTTTACTGTCAATCTTCATGGTTTATTTCACTTTTGTTTATCCATTTCAATTGCTTTGGCAATTTAAACATATGTTTCCCTTGCCAATAAAGCCCCTTGAATTGAACTGAGAGGAAGATATATTTATAAAGAGAGAGGTGGGGTTGGGATGTTGGTGGCGCTACAACATTTCATCTTGTTAGTAAGTCTCATATAAGGATCCCTGTTTCATTAATTTATTTAAATAGGCAAGTCAGTTAAGAACAAATTCTTAGTTACAATGACGGCCTAGGAACAGCCCATATGACGCTGGGCCAATTGTGCGCTGCCCTATGGGACTCCCAATCGCAGCTGGTTGTGATACAGCCTTGAATTGAACCAGGGTCTGTGAGACGCTTCTAGCACTGAGATGCAGTGCCTTAGACCGCTGCGCCACTCGGGAGCGCCGAGTAGTCACTGGGGGATCCTAAAAAAATCCTAAAATAATACAAAATATTGGGCATAGTATTCATCCCAAATGGCACCCTATTCTCTTATGTAGTGCACTAATATTGACCAGGGCCCATAGAGCTCTGGACAGAAGTAGTATACCATTTAGGGAATAGTGTGTTATTTGGTAAATATTTATACCCTTGGTAGCTCCATTGGACTGGGCTCAGTCACATCCCAATCATGACCCCTTTTACTGTAAAAATGGCCACATAAAGAGACAAATATATACAAATAAACATGGAATAAACGTCTACTTTCTACGGAGCACACATCCGGTGAATGTTTACATGTGAGGCCCGAACCGCAATGGGTGGAGCTTGATGGATATTTGTCCCGCCCTCCAAACTCCGTCGTGACGTAATGGAGGGGGCGTGTGCTGGGACGTTTCCACTAGTTACCACAGCCACAAAGCCGGAATTGGTTTATCGTAAAAGTTAATGAAAACTAAAAATATAAGAAAATCCCTTTTTGATGTTAATTTATCGTTAGGCATAAGGTTAGGAGTGTGGTTAAGGTTAGGTTAAAATAAAATCCAATTTTAAGAAGATACATGTTAGAAATAGGCGGGGTTTATGACTTTGTGACTGTGATAACTAGTGTCGCAGAAGGAGCACGTCAGACTGCATAAAGGGGATACATGCATCGGGAGAGACGTCGTAGCTAGATATTTCAAACTATTCAAGACCTGTCGTAGTCGTCTCGAAACTCAAGTAAGTAGCAAAATAACAGTCTTTAGCCAGTATTTATGTGATATTTAGTTAGCGGATTGTAGTTTTATAGGTCATTTCTATTTCGTTAAAAGGCTACCTACTGTAGCTAGCTAGCCTCCCGGACTACTAGAGGTTGACTTGGCCTCTTCGTTCGTTGTTTCAATATTATCAGGCAGAAGTTACAAGTGAACTGTGTTTAGACTGCATGCAATAATGAATGAATGTTGCTGTGTTGTCAGAGACGATGCACATTATCTAGCTAAGTATTGGTTGGATTTAGCTTTAGCCACTAGAAAGATAGCGCCTAGCTTGACAACACAGTCCAGGGGCTGTCTGCATTTTGTTGTTGTTTTTAATAAACAATTATACGTAGGAGGTTTCACGGTTTAGTTATATAATCCCTAGTTGATTTGTGAACACTAACATTTAGATTTTTTATACTTTAAAAAAATAACATTTGATGTAATTGTCATTTTGGACCCCCAAAAAAATCTAACATTTTTATTTAAAAAATGAATAATAAATAAAACACTAATATATCTTGATTAGACAAGTTTTCACCCCCTGACACAATAGATGTTAGAAGTACCTTTGGCAGCGATTAGCTGTAGCCTTGCATTGTACAATATTTGATGATTATTAGAATTCTTCAAGCTCTGTCAAGTTGGTGGTTGATCATCGCAAGAAAGATATTTTCAAGTCTTGCTGTAGATTTTTCAAGATGATTTTTAAGTCATACTTGTAACTAGGCCATTGTGTTTTAGGTTATTGTTCTGCTGAAAGGTGAATTCATCTTCCAGTGTCTGGTGGAAAGGTTTTCCTCCAGGACTTGGCATGTGCTTAGCTCTATTCTGTTCTTTTTATTATCCCCAAAAAGTCTTGAAAATATATAGTGGTACTCAGTGATGTGTTATGTTTGATGCTTTGTATTCAGGACAAAAAGGTAATTTCTTAGCTGCATTTCTTGCAGTATTACTTAAGTGCCTTGTTGCAAACAGGATGCATGTTTTGCAATATTTTTTGTTCTGTACAGGATTCTGTCTTCACTCTGTCATTTACATTAGTATTGTGGAGTAACTACAAGGTTGTTGATCCATCCTCAGTTTTCTCCTATCACAGCCATTAAACTCTAACTGTTTTAAAGTCATCATTGGCCTCATGGTGAAGTCCGTGGTTTCCTTCCTCTCTGGCAACTGAGTTAAGAAGGACGCCTGTGTATTGATACACCATCCACAGCCTAATTAATAACTTCACCATGCGCAGGGATATTCTGCATGTTTATTTTTTTTTGGGGGGGGAGGTTCTACCAATAGGTGACCTGCTTTGTGAGGCGTTGTAAGACCTAACTGGTCTTTGGTTGAATCTGTGCTTGAAATTCAATACTCGATTGAGGGACCACAAAGATGAGACTTTGTTTTGCGGGTTACAGAGATGGGCTAGTCATTCAAAAATCATGTTACCCTCTATTATTTAACACAGAATGAGTCCATGTAACATTATGTGATTTGTTAAGTACATTTTTACTCTTGAACTTATTTAGGTTTGTCATAACAAAAGGGTTGAATACTTAACTGAAGACATTTCAGCTTTTCATTTTTTATTAATTTCTAAAAATGTTCTTTGACTGAAAAAAATATATAAATGCAACATGGGGTGCAGTGGTGCTGCAATGGGAGGGCCTCGGAGGGTCTCTGGGAGGGCTTTATTGCAGACAGAAATACTCCTCAGCAGCCCTCCTCCCTCTCCTCAGACGATCCCGCAGGTGAAGAAGCTGTGGAGGTCCTGGGATGACTTGGGTACACCTGTCAGCAGGATGGATTATCTTGGCAAATGAGAAATGAGAAATGCCCACTAACAGGGATGTAAACACATTGTTTTTCACACAATTTCAGAGAAATAAGCTTTTAGTTTATATGGAACATTTCTGGGCTCTTTTATTTCAGCTCATGAAATGTGGCACCAACACTTTACATGTTGCATTTATATTTCTGTTCAGTAATACAAACACAATTCCACTTTGACATAATGGGATATTTTTTGTTTAGATCAGTGACACAAAATATACATTTTAAATTCGGGCTGTAACGTGGCTGTGAATACTTGCTGAAGGTGCTGAAGGCTGTTTGTTATGGCAGACTGGTAGTGGAAACACAGAATGGAAACCTCACGGGAATCAGATCCATGTTGTCTCCTTCATGATTTTTAGGTGTCCTTGGAAACTAAAATAACCTTGGAAAAGTGGAAGAGAGTAAGTTAGGTCGCAGTACAGAACAGCCAGATATCTGTAAAAGGATAACTAGTAGTTTATTATTTAGTTATTATTAATCTTTTTGTTGCTGTAATTACTGTGGTTGTATTTTAGAAACAGTTTTGGTTACTATTATGTTGAAGAAGAAACTAGTGCACAGCACACCTTTTTACCTGTGGTTTTAATGGTGACATGAATGTTGTCTCCTACATTACAGGTGTCAGACTAGATGGTTTTATATATATATATACACACACACACACACACACATCTCACACACACACATGGGCTAATCAAGGCCTTTAAATCGTTTACTGCTGAGAAGTGTCCATTTTTTTGTTGTGATAATTTTTGTTTACCACTAAGCTAGCCTGGAAATCCAACGAGGAATTCTACGTCGGGCATAAATGAGCGTTTTTTGGGGGGATCAGAGGATCGTTTCCTCTACGACCTCTACGACCCCTACAAGCCAGAATGTTGAATAAATTGTATTATTTTTAAAAACATACTTTACCGGTTGTCCATACAGTTCATCCTTTTGGAGGAATGTAATCTGAATTATAATGTAATCTGAATTATAATGTAAAATGAATTATAATGTAATCTGAATTATAATGTAATCTGAATTATAATGTAAAATGAATTATAATGTAATCTGAATTATAATGTAATCTGAATTATAATGTAAAATGAATTATAATGTAATCTGAATTATAATGTAATCTGAATTATACATTTACATTTACATTTAAGTCATTTAGCAGACGCTCTTATCCAGAGCGACTTACAAATTGGTGCTTTCACCTTATGACATCCAGTGGAACAGCCACTTTACAATAGTGCATCTAGGTCTTTTAAGGGGGGAGAAGGATTACTTTATCCTATCCTAGGTATTCCTTAAAGAGGTGGGGTTTCAGGTGTCTCCGGAAGGTGGTGATTGACTCCGCTGTCCTGGCGTCGTGAGGGAGTTTGTTCCACCATTGGGGGGCCAGAGCAGCGAACAGTTTTGACTGGGCTGAGCGGGAACTGTACTTCCTCAGTGGTAGGGAGGCGAGCAGGCCAGAGGTGGATGAACGCAGTGCCCTTGTTTGGGTGTAGGGCCTGATCAGAGCCTGGAGGTAGTGAGGTGCCGTTCCCCTCACAGCTCCGTAGGCAAGCACCATGGTCTTGTAGCGGATGCGAGCTTCAACTGGAAGCCAGTGGAGAGAGCGGAGGAGCGGGGTGACGTGAGAGAACTTGGGAAGGTTGAACACCAGACGGGCTGCGGCGTTCTGGATGAGTTGTAGGGGTTTAATGGCACAGGCAGGAGCCCAGCCAACAGCGAGTTGCAGTAATCCAGACGGGAGATGACAAGTGCCTGGATTAGGACCTGCGCCGCTTCCTGTGTGAGGCAGGGTCGTACTCTGCGGATGTTGTAGAGCATGAACCTACAGGAACGGGCCACCGCCTTGATGTTATTTGAGAACGACAGGGTGTTGTCCAGGATCACGCCAAGGTTCTTAGCGCTCTGGGACGAGGACACAATGGAGTTGTCAACCGTGATGGCGAGATCATGGAACGGGCAGTCCTTCCCGGGAGGAAGAGCAGCTCCGTCTTGCCGAGGTTCAGCTTGAGGTGATGATCCGTCATCCACACTGATATGTCTGCCAGACATGCAGAGATGCAATTCGCCACCTGGTCGTCAGAAGGGGAAAGGAGAAGATTAATTGTGTGTCGTCTGCATAGCAATGATAGGAGAGACCATGTGAGGTTATGACAGAGCCAAGTGACTTGGTGTATAGCGAGAATAGGAGAGGGCCTAGAACAGAGCCCTGGGGGACACCAGTGGTGAGAGCACGTGGTGAGGAGACGGATTCTCGCCACGCCACCTGGTAGGAGCGACCTGTCAGGTAGGGCGCAATCAAGCGTGGGCCGCGCCGGAGATGCCCAACTCGGAGAGGGTGGAGAGGAGGATCTGATGGTTCACAGTATCGAAGGCAGCCGATAGGTCTAGAAGGATGAGAGCAGAGGAGAGAGAGTTAGCTTTAGCAGTGCGGAGCGCCTCCGTGATACAGAGAAGAGCAGTCTCAGTTGAATGACTAGTCTTGAAACCTGACTGATTTGGATCAAGAAGGTCATTCTGAGAGAGATAGCGGGAGAGCTGGCCAAGGACGGCACGTTCAAGAGTTTTGGAGAGAAAAGAAAGAAGGGATACTGGTCTGTAGTTGTTGACATCGGAGGGATCGAGTGTAGGTTTTTTCAGAAGGGGTGCAACTCTCGCTCTCTTGAAGACGGGAGGGACGTAGCCAGCGGTCAGGGATGAGTTGATGAGCGAGGTGAGGTAAGGGAGAAGGTCACCGGAGATGGTCTGGAGAAGAGAGGGGGGATAGGGTCAAGCGGGCAGGTTGTTGGGCGGCCGGCCGTCACAAGACGCGAGATGTCATCTGGAGAGAGAGGGAGAAAGAGGTCAGAGCACAGGGTAGGGCAGTGTGAGCAGAACCAGCGGTGTCGTTTGACTTAGCAACGAGGATCGGATGTCGTCGACCTTCTTTTCAAAATGGTTGACGAAGTCATCTGCAGAGAGGGAGGAGGATTCAAGAGGGAGGAGAAGGTGGCAAAGAGCTTCCTAGGGTTAGAGGCAGATGCTTGGAATTTAGAGTGGTAGAAAGTGGCTTTAGCAGCAGAGACAGAGGAGGAAAATGTAGAGAGGAGGGAGTGAAAGGATGCCAGGTCCGCAGGGAGGCGAGTTTTCCTCCATTTCCGCTCGGCTGCCCGGAGCCCTGTTCTGTGAGCTCGCAATGAGTCGTCGAGCCACGGAGGCGGGAGGGGAGGACCGAGCCGGCCTGGAGGATAGGGGACATAGAGAGTCAAAGGATGCAGAAAGGGAGGAGAGGAGGGTTGAGGAGGCAGAATCAGGAGATAGGTTGGAGAAGGTTTGAGCAGAGGGAAGAGATGATAGGATGGAAGAGGAGAGAGTAGCGGGGGAGAGAGAGCGAATGTTGGGACGGCGCGATACCATCCGAGTAGGGGCAGTGTGGGAAGTGTTGGATGAGAGCGAGAGGGGAAAAGGATACAAGGTAGTGGTCGGAGACTTGGAGGGGAGTTGCAATGAGGTTAGTGGAGGAACAGCATCTAGTAAAGATGAGGTCGAGCGTATTGCCTGCCTTGTGAGTAGGGGGGGGAGGTGAGAGGGTGAGGTCAAAAGAGGAGAGGAGTGGAAAGAAGGAGGCAGAGAGGAATGAGTCAAAGGTAGACGTGGGGAGGTTAAAGTCGCCCAGAACTGTGAGAGGTGAGCCGTCCTCAGGAAAGGAGCTTATCAAGGCATCAAGCTCATTGATGAACTCTCCGAGGGAACCTGGAGGGCGATAAATGATAAGGATGTTAAGCTTGAAAGGGCTGGTAACTGTGACAGCATGGAATTCAAAGGAGGCGATAGACAGATGGGTAAGGGGAGAAAGAGAGAATGACCACTTGGGAGAGATGAGGATCCCGGTGCCACCACCCCGCTGACCAGAAGCTCTCGGGGTGTGCGAGAGCACGTGGGCGGACGAAGAGAGAGCAGTAGGAGTAGCGGTGTTGTCTGTGGTGATCCATGTTTCCGTCAGAGCCAAGAAGTCGAGGGACTGGAGGGAGACATAGGCTGAGATGATCTCTGCCTTGTTGGCCGCAGATCGGCAGTTCCAGAGGCTACCGGAGACCTGGAACTCCACGTGGGTCGTGCGCTGGGACCACCAGATTAGGGTGGCTGCGGCCATGCGGTGTGGAGCGTTTGTATGGTCTGTGCAGAGAGGAGAGAACAGGGATAGACAGACACATAGTTGACAGGCTAGAGAAGAGGCTACGCTAATGCAGAGGAGATTGGAATGACAAGTGGACTACACGTCTCGAATGTTCAGAAAGTTAAGCTTACGTAGCAAGAATCTAATTGACTAAAATGATTAAAATGATAGAGTACTGCTGGGGTAGGCTAGCTGCGTTGTTGACACTACCCTAATCAAGTCGTACCGTTGAGTGTGAAGTTTCTACAATGCTGCTTATCGGGAGCTAGCTGGCTAGCTAGCAGTGTTGGTTACGTTACGTTGCGTTAGGAGAACGACAATAGCTGGCTAGCTAACCTAGAAAATCGCTCTAGACTACACAATTATCTTTGAAACAAAGACGGCTATGTAGCTAGCTATGTAGCTAGCTACGATCAAACAAATCACACCGTTGGGACTGTAATGAAATGAAATGAAAAAGTGATACTACCTGTGGAGCGACGCGGAATGCGACCGGAATGCGAAAGTTCTATTCAGTAGACGTTGGCTGGCTATTGGCTAGCTAGGAGTGTCTCCTACGTTAAGGACGACAAAATAGCTGGCTAGCTAACCTCGGTGAATTAAGATAATCACTCTAAGACTACACACTCTAAACTACACAATTATCTTGGATACGAAGACAGCAAAGACAACTATGTAGCTATCTAATACTACACTAATCAAGTCGTTCGGTTGAGTGTGATAGTTACTACAGTGCTACGGTAGCCGGTGAACGTATGCTAGCTGGCTAGCTGCTAGGCAGATAGGAGGGCGACGAAATACGATAACGCAATTATCACTCTAAGACTCCACACTCTAAGCTACACAATTATCTTGGATACGAAGACAGCAAAGACAACTATGTAGCTAGCTATGTAGCTAGCTAACACTACACTAATCTTATAATGTAACTAATAACTAATCTTATAATTATAATGTAATCTGAATTATAATGTAAGATGAATTATAATGTAATCTGAATTATAATGTAATCTGAATTATAATGTAATCTGAATTATAATGTAATCTGAATTATAATGTAAGATGAATTATAATTTCATCACCTTTTCAAAGGGCTGGTAATGCATTCAGATTCTGATCACCTGAAGTATTAGCACAAGATGGAAATACTAGCTGAGCTTGTTGACACGGTTCTGCGCATGCTTCAGGTGATAAGAACGCACTACCATCGCTTTTGAAAAGTTGATGTAATTATACTTTTCTGTGGATATTTTTATTTTACAGCATAAAAGGTGCAGGGAAAATGTTTGAATTATTACCTTTATTTAACTAGACAAAAGAACAAATTCTTATTTTCAATGACGGCCTAGGAACAGTGGGTTAACTGGTCTAGGAACAGTGGGTTAACTGGTCTAGGAACAGTGGGTTAACTGGTCTAGGAACAGTGGGTTAACTGCCTGTTCAGGGGCAGAACGACCAGTACCTTGATTTGAACTTGCAACCTTCCGGTTACTAATCCAACGCTCTAACCACTAGGCTACCCTGCTGCCCCATGCTGATAGAAGGGTTGGAGGTGGTACCAATGGAGGTTCAAGGTGGTAGTAGACATATTGCCAGCAGTGAGTATGATATGATCCCTGTGGGAATTGACTCCACAAACTTGACGTTGTTAGTGCCACCCTCTTGAGGCGTCCACATGCTTCCTGTCTGAAACCCTTTGGATATCTGTTGTTGCATATATTATGACTGCATTTTTTTGTTTTTTTTGTGTGTGTTTCGGAGTCTCCGCCCCTTCGTCGGTGATTGGTCAACAGTAGGGATTCTTCAATGAAGTGTTTTGTTGTTATTCAATGAGAGATTAATTGTTTTCATGCACATTTTTTTTTCATTTGAGAAATACTGCACCAAATATCTTAGTTTGGCAGCCAGCCGGCGCACGAGGAAGTTTACTGAGCCACAATGGGACAACAGCAGTTAGTAGCAAGGTCTGTGTGTGTCGCGGTGAAGGCCGGTGTGTGTCGCGGTGCAGGCCGGTGTGCGTCGCGGTGCAGGCCGGTGTGCGTCGCGGTGCAGGCCGGTGTGTGCGTCGCGGTGCAGGCCGGTGTGTGCGTCGCGGTGCAGGCCGGTGTGTGCGTCGCGGTGCAGGCCGGTGTGCGCGTTGCGGTAGGAGTAGGCCTAGCAGGAGGATCTAGAGGTAGTGGGGAATGTTTTGTTTAAAGAGTAATTCTTGGATTCCCTGAACCCATTGGTCTGGTAGAGAAGGGCTCTAGCAGGACGATGGAGTAGTGCCCTGTGTGTGTACACACCACACACACACACACACACACACACACAGAATCCTGGCAGGATGAAAACAGGTAGTATGCATGGCCCCAGTCGGTTAAAAATAATTTCCCCACAATACAGCTCTGAGCTCCATCCTGACTGGGGATTTCACAGATCAAGTGTAAAAGCTTGTTAAAATATTATTTTCCACCACACACATTTCCTAAAGCCCAGGTGTGCTACGCTCACAGCAAACTGGTGTCCTATGAGGAGTTGAGAGGATAAACTGCTGTGTGTGCATGTCTGTCTGTTTTGTTTGTGTGTGTCTGTCTGGCTTCTTGACATTCCTGTCAGCATCGTCTCTGGACCCCAGCCAAGCAGAAAGGCTAACTTGCTCTCTTTAAAAAAAGAAAGTTTTATTATGTTGCTAGGTGACAAAAAATAACATGAGATGTGCTTGTCATTTCTGTTGGACAGGATATTTCAGGGTCTCGTGCTGGTGCTAATATATAAGCTCTATTGCTTATGAAATCCCCCTTCCGGGTTTGATGCTCTGTCTGTGAGGGAGCTCTATGGACCATGTCCCAACTAGAGCCCTATTCCCTACGCAGTGCATTACTGGTTTGATGCTCTGTCTGTGAGGGAGCTCTATGGACCATGTCCCAAATTGAGCCCTATTCCCTACGCAGTGCATTACTGGAGGGCCCATAGTGCTCTGGTCAAAATTAATGCACTATGTACAGTTGAAGTCGAATGTTTACATACACCATAGCCAAATACATTTTTGCTCAGTTTTTCACAGTTCCTGACATTTTAATCCTAAAATTCCCTGTCTTATGTTAGTTAGGATCACCACTTTATTTTAAGAATGTGAAATGTCAGAATAATAGTAGAGAGTGATTTATTTATTTCATCACATTCCAAGTGGGTCAGAAATTGCTTAACTTGGGTCAAATGTTTCGGGTAGCCTTCCACAAGCTTCCCACAATAAGTTTGGTGAATTTTGGCCTATTCACCCTGACAGAGCTGGTGTAATTGAGTCAGGTTTGTAGGCCTCCTTGCTAGCACACAATTTTTCAGTTCTGCCTACAAATTTTCTATAGGACATAATTTTCTTGCATCATGATGCCATCTATTTTGTGAAGTGCACTAGACCCTCCTGCAGCAAAGCACCCCACAACATGATGCTGCCACCACCATGCTTCACGGTTGGGATGGTGTTCTTTAGCTTGCAAGCCTCCCCATTTTTCCTCCAAACATAACGGTGGTCATTATGGCCAAATTGATATATTTTTGTTTCATCAGACCAGAGGACATTTCTCCAAAAAGTACAACCTTTGTCCCCATGTGCAGTTGCAAACCGTAGTCTGGATTTTTTTATGGCGGTTTTGGAGCAGTGGCTTCTTCCGTGCTGAGCTGCCTTTTCAGGTTATGTCAATATAGGACTCATTTTACTGTGGATATAGATACTTTTGTACCGGTTTCCTCCAGCATCTTCACAAGGTCCTTTGCTGTTGTTCTGGGAGCGATTTGCACTTTTCGCACCAAATTACGTTCATCTCTAGGAGACAGAACGCGTCTCCTTCCTGAGCGGTGTGACTGCTGCGTGGTCCCATGGAGTTTATACTTGCATACTATTGTTTGTACAGATGAATGTGGTACCTTCAGGCATTTGGAAATTGCTCCCAACAATGAACCAGACTTTTGGAGGTCTACAATTGTTTTTCTGAGGTCTTGGCTGATTTCTTTTGATTTTCACCATGATGTCAAGCAAAGAAGCACTGAGTTTGAAGGTCGGCCTTGAAATACATCCACAGGTACACCTCCAATTGACTCAAATTATGTCAATTAGCCAATCAGAAGCTTCTAAAGCTATGACATTTTTTGGAATTTTCCAAGCTGTTTAAAAACCACAGTCAACTTAGTGTATGTAAACTTCTGACCCACTGGAATTGTGATACAGTAAATTATAAGTGAAATAATCTGTCTGTAAACAATTGTTGGAAAAACAGTAGTTAACAGTAGTTCTGTCTGGGATGTCTCTGTAGCAGGAAGACGGCTGCTATAGTCGACTCAACGACATTCAGCCAGGGATTACTTTTTTTTCTTTTCTTGAAGGGATGGTCGTATGGCCGGTAGGTGATTAAGCAATAAAGTCTGAGGGGGTGTGGTATATGGCCCAATATTCCACTGCTAAGAGCTGCTTTTATATATGATGCAACACGGAGTGCCTGGACACAGCCCTTAGCCGTGCTATATTGGCCATATACCACAAACCCAGAGGTGCCTTATTGCTATTTTATAAGCTGGTTGGTTACCAGCTTAATAAGAACAGTAAAAATAAATGTTTTGTCATACTCATGGTATACGGACTGATATACCACGGCTGTCAGCCAATCAGCATTCAGGGCTGGAACCACCCAGTTTAATAATTACAAAATAATTTGCGTATTGACTGCAAGATGCCCAATCAGGGGCCTCCCCTCCCCAGTGGCGCAGTGGTCTAAGGCTGTGCTAGCTGTGCCACTAGAGAGCCTGGACTCGAACCAGGATGTAGGGGCGCACACTTGGCCCAGCGTGTCACCCAGGTTAGGGGATGGTTTGGCCGGCCAGGATGTCCTTGTCCCATCGCGCATCCTAGGATCTGCTATAGTAGCAGGAACACAAGGCCTGCTGGGGAAGGGAGAGGATATACTATAGTAGCAGGAACACAAGGCCTGCTGGGGAAGGGAGAGGATATACTATAGTAGCAGGAACACAAGGCCTGCTGGGGAAGGGAGAGGATATACTATAGTAGCAGGAACACAAGGCCTGCTGGGGAAGGGAGAGGATATACTATAGTAGCAGGAACACAAGGCCTGCTGGGGAAGGGAGAGGATATACTATAGTAGCAGGAACACAAGGCCTGCTGGGGAAGGGAGAGGATATACTATAGTAGCAGGAACACAAGGCCTGCTGGGGAAGGGAGATGATATACTATAGTAGCAGGAACACAAGGCCTGCTGGGGAAGGGAGATGATATACTATAGTAGCAGGAACACAAGGCCTGCTGGGGAAGGGAGAGGATATACTATAGTAGCAGGAACACAAGGCCTGCTGGGGAAGGGAGAGGATATACTATAGTAGCATGAACACAAGGCCTGCTGGGGAAGGGAGAGGATATACTATAGTAGCAGGAACACAAGGCCTGCTGGGGAAGGGAGAGGATATACTATAGTAGCAGGAACACAAGGCCTGCTGGGGAAGGGAGAGGATATACTATAGTAGCAGGAACACAAGGCCTGCTGGGGAAGGGAGAGGATATACTATAGTAGCAGGAACACAAGGCCTGCTGGGGAAGGGAGATGATATACTATAGTAGCAGGAACACAAGGCCTGCTGGGGAAGGGAGAGGATATACTATAGTAGCAGGAACACAAGGCCTGCTGGGGAAGGGAGAGGATATACTATAGTAGCATGAACACAAGGCCTGCTGGGGAAGGGAGAGGATATACTATAGTAGCAGGAACACAAGGCCTGCTGGGGAAGGGAGAGGATATACTATAGTAGCAGGAACACAAGGCCTGCTGGGGAAGGGAGAGGATATACTATAGTAGCAGGAACACAAGGCCTGCTGGGGAAGGGAGAGGATCTACTATAGTAGCAGGAACACAAGGCCTGCTGGGGAAGGGATAGGATATACTATAGTAGCAGGAACACAAGGCCTGCTGGGGAGAGGATCTACCGGGCACATGCACACTGACGCGGTCGCACCTTGTTTCCTCTGACACACTGGTGCGGCTGGCTTCCGGGTTAAGAGGGCGTTGTCAAGAAGCAGTACGTCTTGGTTGGGTTGCGTTTCAGAGGACGCACAGCTCTCGACCTTCGTCTCTCCCGAGTTCATACGGGAGTTGCAGCGATGGGACAAGACTGTAACTACCAATTGGCTATCACAAAATTGCGTGGAAAAAGGGGTAAAAAACAAATTAGAAGCCCAAACCGATTTTATTTGACTAAAACATTATTTCAAACCTTGCTTAAATTTGTATCGGATCACGTCTCTGTGTGGGAATACTTGGGAACAGATTTCTTAAAACCTCTTATGGATCTGACCCTTTTTTTCAGGTTTCGCCTAAAATGACACCCAAATCTAACTGCCTGTAGCTCAGGAGCTGAAGCAAGGATATACATATTCTTGATATTATTTGAAAGGAAACAATTTCTTTTTTCAGAAATGTGAAATTAATGTAGGAGAATATAGTACATTAGATCTGGTAAAAGATCATTCAAAGGAAAAAAACATCTGTTTTATAGTACCTTCATTGACATGCAAGAGAAAGGCCATCATGTATTATTCCAGCCCAGGTGCAATTTAGATTTTGGCCACCTGATGGCAGCAGTGTATGTGCAAAGTTTTAGACTGATCCAATGAACCATTCAATCTCTGTTCAAAATGTTGTATCAAGACTACCCAAATGTGACTAATTGTTTAAAAAAAAATACATTTAAGTTCATAATTGTGCACTCGTCAAACAATAGCATGGTATTCTTTCACTGTAATAGTTACTGTAAATTGGACAGTGCAGTTAGATTAACAAGAATTTAAGCTTTCTGCTTTCTTTAAGCTTTCTTTCATACCAGACATGTCTATGTCCTGGGATTTTTTTGGGTTACTTACAACCTCATGCTAATCACATTAGCCTACATTAGTTCAACCGTCCTGCCGTTGGGATACCGATCCCGATCCTCTCCCTACCCCAGCAGGCCTTGTGTTCCTGCTACTATAGCAGATCCTACCCCACTAGGCCTTGTGTTCCTGCTACTATAGCAGATCCTACCCCAGCAGGCCTTGTGTCCCTGCTACTATAGTAGATCCTACCCCAGCAGGCCTTGTATCCCTGCTACTATAGTAGATCCTCACCCAGCAGGCCTTGTATCCCTGCTACTATAGCAGATCCTACCCCAGCAGGCCATGTGTCCCTGCTACTACAGTAGATCCTACCCCACCAGGCCTTGTGTCCCTGCTACTACAGTAGATCCTACCCCACCAGGCCTTGTATCCCTGCTACTATAGTAGATCCTACCCCACCAGGCCTTGTATCCCTGCTACTACAGTAGATCCTACCCCACCAGGCCATGTGTCCCTGCTACTATAGTAGATCCTCACCTGTCTCTCTGTCCTGTTTTAAACAGCACCTCTCCTATTGCCCTTAGAGACCCTGTCCCCGTTGTCATGGACTACCGGTCATCCAATTAGCATATTCTGCGTGGTTGTTTATTATAATTTTTCTTCTTCTGCTGAATCAGTGAGTGTGACAGTCAGGGCCTGGATCGGTAATGGAATATCGACAGGTGGCTTCGACCTCGGAGGGCATGATGCATTGAGGAGGGTGTGTGTGCTAGAGGGTGTGTGTGTGTGTGCTAGAGGGTGTGTGTGTGTGTGCTAGAGGGTGTGTGTGTGTGTGTGTCTGTGTGCTAGAGGGGGTGTGTGTGTGCTAGAGGGGGTGTGTGTGTGTGCTAGAGGGTGTGTGTGTGTGTGCTAGAGGGGGTGTGTGTGTGTGTGTGTGTGCAAGAGGGTGTGTGTGCAAGAGGGTGTGTGTCTGTCTGTGTCACGAATAAACTTCTCCACCTGTGGGTCTGTGTATAGATCACAGGAATACTGGAGCCACAGAGACATCACAAGGGGGACCTCTCTTTCTTTTAATTGTTAATCATCTTTCCGTGACACCGGAACAAATTTTAAATGAGTCATGTTCCAAATGAAGTTTTAGAGATAAGCCTAGCCCAAGCACTGTTACGAATTGGTTTGCTGTGACCTGACCACCAGCTCATCTAAAGGTTTGGCTGCAATCCCAAACGGCTCCCTAATATAGTCAACTACTTTTCACCATAGGCGTATCGGGAGCCATTGGAACACATTCTTTCTCCTGTGTTTAATTTAAATTGATAAGGAATCCAGTACATAAAAAAAAAAGAAGAAAAAAAAAGCTATTGGCAGGGTAGCCTAGTGGTTAGAGTGTAGAGGTGGCAGGGTAGCCTAGTGGTTAGAGTGTAGAGGTGGCAGGGTAGCCTAGTGGTTAGAGTGTAGAGGCGGCAGGGTAGCCTAGTGGTTAGAGTGTAGAGGCGGCAGGGTAGCCTAGTGGTTAGAGTGTAGAGGTGGCAGGGTAGCCTAGTGGTTAGAGTGTAGAGGCGGCAGGGTAGCCTAGTGGTTAGAGTGTAGAGGTGGCAGGGTAGCCTAGTGGTTAGAGTGTAGAGGTGGCAGGGTAGCCTAGTGGTTAGAGCGTTGGAATAGTAACTGGAAGGTTGCAAGTTCAAACCCCTGAGCTGACAAAGCACAGATCTGCCGTTCTGCCCCTGAACAGGCAGTTAACCCACTGTTCCTAGGCCGTCATTGAAAATAAGAATTTGTTCTTAACTGACTTGCCTAGTAAAATAAAGGTAAAAAAATATATTAAAAAAAGCTATTGATTGGCTAGCAAAAGGTTTGGTGAACAAATCAAAATATAGTTTATATTTCAGATTCTTTAAAGTAGCCTCCCATTGCCTTGACAGCTTGGTATTCTCTCAACCAGCTTCACCTGGAATGTTTTACATTTTTTTTAAATTGTAGGTAGGGGTAAAGTGACTAGGCAACAGGATGATATTTTCGGTCATAGGAAACGATGGCAAAAACATGATGTACAAAAAAACGCGCAAAATTCAGGCGCAAATTTTGTTTTATTTTTTTATGCACAATAGCAGAATTGGTCAAGAGCCTATAAAACAGATGCTATTCCCTCTAGCACCACTATCTAAGTATGTGTGTGTGTGTGTTAGCTCTGCACAAATTAATGCCACAGAGCTCACCACTATAGAACACTTGTTTTTTTTAAGGTTCTTTTTAGACGGTTAATTAGTTTCTGGAAGAAATGTTTCTAAATCCTCCAGGGCAAAGCAGGGGAGGGGGGGGGACGGGGACGGTGCTGTGTCGCAGTCATAGGCCCAGAAGAAATTTTTCAGAGGGGAGTCAACGTGTACACGAAGGCCAGAGGACTTTATTTTTAGGTTCTATTATATTAATCTGTTAATTCTGGTGGAGGAGCCTGTGCTGCGGGGAGACGGGGATACGGTGTGTCGCAGTACTAGGCCCAGCGCAGTTGGCACCAATAAATCTATGCTTGGCACACCACGTGGCTTTCAAACGCAAAGGACTGTCTGCTATGAATATCCCTCTTCATTGTTGACAGATTTTATTAGATGAATAATGAGCAATTCATTTGACAATTTTTTAGATGGGATGAGTAGCAGTTACGGCTCTCTGATGGGATTATGAGTAGCAGCTCTCTGATGGGATTATGAGTAGCAGCTCTCTGATGGGATTATGAGTAGCAGCTCTCTGATGGGATTATGAGTAGCAGCTCTCTGATGGGATTATGAGTAGCAGCTCTCTGATGGGATTATGAGTAGCAGCTCTCTGATGGGATTATGAGTAGCAGCTCTCTGATGGGATTATGAGTAGCAGCTCTCTGATGGGATTATGAGTAGCAGCTCTCTGATGGGATTATGAGTTGCAGCTCTCTGATGGGATTATGAGTAGCAGCTCTCTGATGGGATTATGAGTAGCAGCTCTCTGATGGGATTATGAGTAGCAGCTCTCTGATGGGATTATGAGTAGCAGCTCTCTGATGGGATTATGAGTAGCAGCTCTCTGATGGGATTATGAGTAGCAGCTCTCTGATGGGATTATGAGTAGCAGCTCTCTGATGGGATTATGAGTAGCAGCTCTCTGATGGGATTATGAGTAGCAGCTCTGATGGGATTATGAGTAGCAGCTCTCTGATGGGATTATGAGTAGCAGCTCTCTGATGGGATTATGAGTAGCAGCTCTCTGATGGGATTATGAGTAGCAGCTCTCTGATGGGATTATGAGTAGCAGCTCTCTGATGGGATTATGAGTAGCAGCTCTCTGATGGGATTATGAGTAGCAGCTCTCTGATGGGATTATGAGTTGCAGCTCTCTGATGGGATTATGAGTTGCAGCTCTCTGATGGGATTATGAGTTGCAGCTCTCTGATGGGATTATGAGTAGCAGCTCTCTGATGGGATTATGAGTAGCAGCTCTCTGATGGGATTATGAGTAGCAGCTCTCTGATGGGATTATGAGTAGCAGCTCTCTGATGGGATTATGAGTAGCAGCTCTCTGATGGGATTATGAGTAGCAGCTCTCTGATGGGATTATGAGTAGCAGCTCTCTGATGGGATTATGAGTAGCAGCTCTCTGATGGGATTATGAGTAGCAGCTCTCTGATGGGATTATGAGTTGCAGCTCTCTGATGGGATTATGAGTTGCAGCTCTCTGATGGGATTATGAGTTGCAGCTCTCTGATGGGATTATGAGTTGCAGCTCTCTGATGGGATTATGAGTTGCAGCTCTCTGATGGGATTATGAGTAGCAGCTCTCTGATGGGATTATGAGTTGCAGCTCTCTGATGGGATTATGAGTAGCAGCTCTCTGATGGGATTGTGTTTCAAAGTCTTTGGATGTGTTTAGTCATATACAGCTATTTGGGGAATAGTGTCTTTTAAATATATTCTCCCCAAAAATGTATTGTAAAGACCTACCTTTCTATTTCTGGTGTGTCCAAGACATTTGATAAACATTTAACAATGTTACAAGTCACATCTCCATGTGAGAGAGATTCATGCACCTCTCGTTTATATTTCTCTCTCTCCAGAATGTACCGCTTGCGGGCGTTGTCGGCGGTAGCGTTGGGGCTGGTGCAGTTGTCACGTCGTTACCATGGTGAGGCTGTGAGGGGCGGGGCCGGTAAAAGGAGACTGATGCTAGCAGCTCTGGTGGGTGTGACCGGGGCCTCAGCCAGCGCTGGACTGCTCTGGACCAGGTACGCACACACACACACACGTGTGACTTCTTGACCTCTACACAATCTGATTATAACTCATGTGGTGATCTGTGTTTTTGGTCAATTCAATTTCAATTCAACATTTTGTCATTTATCACACTCTCTTATCCAGAGCAATTTACAGTTAGTGCATTCATCTTAAGATCGCTAGGTGGGACAACCACATATCAGGCATAGTAAGTCAATTTTTCCTCAATGTAGTCAGACTGGGGGGGTTAGAAGACTTTGGGCTGAGCGGGAGCTGCCCCCCGTGGGAGTGGAAGGACAAGAGACCAGAGGTGGCAGAACGGAGACCAACTCAGGTTAGGGTGTAGGGTTTGAGCGTATCCTGAAGTTAGGGAGGTTGGCAGTTCCTCTTGCTGGTCCGTCGGTAAGCAACAAGGTCTTGTAGTGGATGTGAGCTTCAACTGGACGTCGGTGGAGTGTGAGGAGGAGCGGGGTGACGTGGGAGAACTCGGAGAGGTTGAACACCAGGCGGGGTGCTGCATTCTGGATAAATTGCAGAGGTTTGATGGCACAAGTGGGGGAGCCCAGCCAACAGCGAGTTGCATGATTCCAGATGGGCGAGGACAAGTTCCTGGATTTGGACCTGCGCTGCTTCCTGTGTGCGGTAGTGTCGTACTATACGGATGTTGTTGAGCATGAACCTGCAGGAGCAGGAAGGTTGCAAGTTCGAATCCCAGAGCTGACGAGGTACAAATCTGTCGTTCTGCCCCCTGAACAGGCAGTGAACCCACTGTTCCTAGGCCAGTTAACCCACTGTTCCTAGACCAGTTAACCCACTGTTCCTAGACCAGTCAACCCACTGTTCCTAGACCAGTCAACCCACTGGTCCTAGACCAGTTAACCCACTGGTCCTAGACCAGTTAACCCACTGGTCCTAGACCATCATTGAAAATAAGAATTTGTTCTTTAACTGACTTGCCTAGTTAAATAAAGGTTCAAAAAAATAAAAGGAACAGGTCACTGCTTTGATGTCTGCAGAGAACGGGGTGTTGTCCAGTGTCACACCAATGTTCTTTGCACTCTGGGAGGGCGACACTGGAGTTGTCAACCGTGGCGGAGGTGTTTGTGTGGGTAGGCCTTCCCCGGGGAGGTAGAGCAGCTACGTCTTGTTGAGTTTGAGGTGGTGGGCCGACATCCAGGTTGCGAGATCTGCCAGGACACGCAGAAATGCGTGTCGCCATCTGGGTGTCAGAAGGGGGGGGGGGAGTAGTTGAGTGTCATCTGCATAGTAATGATAGGAGAGACAATGTGAGGATATGACTGAGCTGAGTGACTTGGTGTATAGAGAGAAGAGGGCCTAGAACCGAGCCTTGGGGACACCAGTAGTGTGTGTGTGTGGTCCAGACACAGATCCCGTGGTAGGAGCAGCCTGCCAGGTACGATGTAGAATCTGCAGAGCCTGAGACGTCCAGCCCTGAGAGGGTGGAGAGGAGGATCTCATAGAGCCTGAGACATCCAGCCCTGAGAGGGTGGAGAGGAGGATCTGACAGAGCCTGAGACATCCAGCCCTGAGAGGGTAGAGATGAGGATCTGATAGAGCCTGAGACGTCCAGCCCTGAGAGGGTGAAGAGGAGGATCTGATCTGGTTGTGACAAAGGCAGCGGATAGCTGTAGGAGGATGAGAACAGAAAGAGAAAGCTTTGACAGTTCAGAGAACCTCTGACACAGAAGAGCAGTCTCAGTTGAGTGACCCATCTTGAAACCTGACTGGTTCTGGGTCCAGATTGTTCTGAGGGGGATAATGGGAAAGTTGGTCTGAGACCGCACACCCAAGTGTTTTGGAAGGAAAAGAAAGGGATGCAGGTCTATAGTTCGACGTCAGATGAGTTGTTGGTTTCTTGAGGAGGGGATTAACTCAGGCCATTTTGATGTCAAGAGGGGACGCAGCCAGTGGTCAGGGAGGGGTTTATGAGGAGTGGGAGAAGATCCCTAGAGGAGGGGATCGTCGGGGGGGGGGGGGTCGGGCGTTCAGACCTCACTAGTCGCAGGAAGTCATCTGGTGAGAAAGAGGTCAAGGCGTAGCGTAGTTCTGTGTGATTGAGACCAGTGGACTCAATAGGCTGAGTGAATGAGGAGCAGATGTCGTCAACCTTTTTTCTTTGAACGTGATTGAGAAAGTCGTCCGCAGGGGGAGAAGGTGGAAAAGAGTTTCATTAGGGTCCGAGGCAGAAGCTTGAAATTTAGTGTTAGAAATGGGCTTTAGTAGTGGATACAGAGGAAGAGAAGGTAAAGGATGAAAGGATGATAGGTCCTCCGGAAGTTTAGTTTTCACTCAGTTGCTCGCATCCCTGTTTTGTAACCTAGCAACGAGTCACGCAGCCACAGAGCAGGAGGGGAGGGCCGGCACGGCCAGGAGGGAAAGGGGACAGTACGAGTCATAGGATGCGGAAAGGGAGGATAGTTGGGTCGAAGAGACAGACTCGGGAGACAGGAGGATTTATCAGAAGGGAGAGATTGAAGATTGCAACAGTGCATGAACGTATGGGGTATGGTCTGATTGGCTAAGGTTGGAGGAGAGGGAGACAGAAAATGGAACAAAGTAGTGATTAGAGACCTGGAGGGGGGGGTCACAGTGAGATTAGTAGGAGAATAGAGACCTGGAGGGGGTTACAGTGAGATTAGTAGGAGAACAGAGACCTGGAAGGGGGTCACAGTGAGATTAGTAGGAGAATAGAGACCTGGAGGGGGTTACAGTGAGATTAGTAGGAGAACAGAGACCTGGAGGGGGTTACAGTGAGATTAGTAGGAGAACAGAGACTACTACTACTACTACTACTACTACTACTACTACTACTACTACTACTACTACCACTACCACTACACTCCCTCAGGGCATGACCATCTCACTACTACTACTACTACTACCACCACCACTACTACTACCACTACTACTACTACCACTACTACTACTACTACTACTACTCCCTCAGGTCTCTATCTGAACTCTGTTTGCAGCTGGTCTGTGGGCTCAAATCACAAACGCTTTGAACATAGTGGAGTTCCTTTTTTAATCTGCTTCCTGTATTTACTTCCTGTGTAAACCCAGAGCCTACGCAGATGCCGGGCCTTCCGTCGAGCACGACGAACATCCCGAGGTAAAGGAGGCGGGGTTTGTGAAAGAGGCAGAGTCAGAGGCCGAGAGTTCGGTGGAGGCCAGCGACGGAGAGGAGGGAGGAGCGGATGGAAAGAAGAAGAAACCACGATCGGGATTCCGTGACCGCAAGGTACCGTAATCAATAAACTATGACAACCCACAGCCATTCCCACAGACACAATCAGTCCCTCAGGGCATTAGAATCTCACTACTACTACTACTACTACTACTACTACTACTACTACTACTACACTCCCTCAGGGCATTAGCATCTCACTACTACTACTACTACTACTACTACATTCCCTCAGGTCATGACCATCTTACTACTACTACTACTATTACTACTACTACTACTACAACACTCAGGTCATGACCATCTTACTACTATTACTACTACTACAACACTCAGGTCATGACCATCTTACTACTACTACTATTACTACTACTACTACTACTACTACACTCCCTCAGGGCATTAGCATCTCACTACTACTACCACTACTACTACTACTACTACTACATTCCCTCAGGTCATGACCATCTCACTACTACTACTACTACTACTACTACTACTACTACTACTACTACTACATTCCCTCAGGTCATGACCATCTCACTACTACTACTACTACTACTACTACTACTACACTCCCTCAGGGCATTACCATCTTACTACTACTACTACCACTACTACTACCACTACTACTACTACTACTACTACTACCACTACTACTACTATTACTACTACCACTACTACAACACTCAGGTCATGACCATCTTTCTACTACTACTACTACTACTACTACATTCCCTCAGGTCATGACCATCTCACTACTACTACTACTACTACTACTACTACTACTACTACTACACTCAGGTCATGACCATCTTACTACTACTACTACTACTACTACCACTACTACTACTACTACTACTACTACATTCCCTCAGGTCATGACCATCTTACTACTATTACTACTACTACTACTACTACTACACTCCCTCAGGGCATTAGCATCTCACTACTACTACTACTACTACTACTACCACTACCACTACTACTACACTCCCTCAGGTCATGACCATCTCACTACTAACACCTACTACTACTACTACTACTACTACACTCAGGTCATGACCATCCTACTACTACTACTACATTCCCTCAGGTCATGACCATCTCACTACTACTACTACTACTACTACTACCACTACATTCCCTCAGGTCATGACCATCTTACTACCACTACTACTACTACTACTACACTCAGGTCATGACCATCTTACTACTACTACTACTACATTCCCTCAGGTCATGACCATCTCACTACCACTACTATTACTACTACTACTACTACTATTACTACTACACTCCCTCAGGGCATTAGCATCTCACTACTACTACTACTACTACTACTACCACTACTACTACTACTACTACTACTACACTCCCTCAGGTCATGACCATCTCACTACTAACACCTACTACTACTACTACACTCAGGTCATGACCATCTTACTACTACTACTACTACCACTACATTCCCTCAGGTCATGACCATCTTACTACCACTACTACTACTACACTCCCTCAGGTCATGACCATCTTACTACTACTACTACTACATTCCCTCAGGTCATGACCATCTCACTACCACTACTATTACTACTACCACTACTACTACTACTACTACTACACTCCCTCAGGTCATGACCATCTCACTACCACTACTATTACTACTACTACTACTACTACTACTACTACACTCCCTCAGGGCATTACCATCTCACTACTACTACCACTACTACAACACTCCCTCACTCCCTCAGGTCATGACCATCTCACTACTACTACTACTACTACACTCCCTCAGGGCATTACCATCTCACTACTACTACTACAATCAGTCCACACACACACTCGCAGGCATCTCTCCACTCTCTTCGTCTCTCCACTCTCTTCGTCTCTCCACTCTCTTCGTCTCTCCACTCTCTTCGTCTCTCCACTCTCTCTTCGTCTCTCCACTCTCTCTTCGTCTCCACTCTCTCCGTCTCTCCACTCTCTTCTTCGTCTCTCCACTCTCTTCTTCGTCTCTCCACTCTCTTCTTCGTCTCCACTCTCTTCGTCGTCTCTCCACTCTCTTCGTCGTCTCTCCACTCTTCTTCGTCTCCACTCTCTTCGTCGTCTCTCCACTCTCTTCTTCGTCTCCACTCTCTTCGTCGTCTCTCCACTCTCTTCGTCGTCTCTCCACTCTTCGTCGTCTCTCCACTCTCTTCGTCGTCTCTCCACTCTCTTCGTCGTCTCTCCACTCTCTTCGTCGTCTCTCCACTCTCTTCGTCGTCTCTCCACTCTCTTCGTCGTCTCTCCTCACTTGTTTAGTTAGCTGGCATCAAATCAAAGATCCTCTTCACTGGGTGTGTGTGTGTGTCCATCTCTTTTGTCCAGCCAAACCTAATTTAACAAACACACTCAATATTTAATTTGATGGAGCGTCTGGACAGCGTGTTGAGTACTTTAAAAATCCCAGTTCATCCAGTGATGAGTCAGCGTCCAGCCCCGCCCCCCCTCCACCCAGAGCGAATCAACACGCACGTCTCCACTCAGAAACATATCAGGACATCCCCTCCCCATTTACATTTTCACAGCTGTTCAGGTTAACGAGGTTGGGTTAGACAAAACAGAAACACACACACACACACACACACACAGTGAAGGTCTTTGATTAGATGCCAGCTCGACTAAATTAAACGATGCTTCCTTCAGCTCCACAGTACACCAGCATTGTCACAGGGAACAGAGAGGAGAGGTGTGTGTGTGTCTATGGAGATAACAATGTGCACCACTTCACAACACAAAACACGAGACGGGGGCGTGGCAAACAGAGAGTTGGGGGAGGGGGCATGTCAACCTTTTGTCCTATCGAGTACCCATTAAACATGGTGATATACGATGCAATCGCCTCCTATTGACCACATCCCAGAATGCTGCTGCTGCTGCTGCTTCTCTTCGCCACAGCGACAGTTGGCACCAAATCAAATGCAACTGGAGGAATCATGAAGAAATACGTTGTTGGAAGGGCAGAGAGAGGCTAGTCTTTTATTCATGTTTCATTTCTGTTGGAGGAGCAGAACGTGTTTGTGTGATGTGACTGTGATGAGGAACGGGATGTCTTAGCGTAGTAAGTTATAGGACTACATCATGGTGGAACTGTCTTGGTCAATAGTGTGGTCTACAGTTTATCCATTATCTCAGGCGAGCAGAACCTCCAGACTTCCTTAATATTAGAGATTGCGCACCAGCTGTTGTTTTAACAAAGAGACGCGTACCCCTTCCTCTGAGCTTCCCCGAGGTAAAGGGGGGAAAAACAGCTACGTTTACCGTGTCCTTGTTCAGCCACGACTCTGCGAAACAGGATATTGCATCAGGAGAAAGCCATCCATAAAACGATTGAAGCGTAACCTTTTGTCATATTCATAGCCTATCGAATGGAGAGAGAGAAGGGAATATATACTACTGTTTTTAAAACGGGGAGGTTGATTTCTGACTGGACGTTTTAGCTCTGGTGGAATTCTCCACTCTTCTTGGCCGACATCCCTCTCTTGCATTCTGTAAACTGTATAACATGGCCAAAAGTATGTGGACACCTGCTCGTCAAACATCTCATTCCAAAATCATGGGCATTAATATGGAGTTGGTCCCCCCCCCCTTTGCTGCTATAACAGCCTTCACTCTTCTGGGGAAGTCTTCCCACTAGATGTTGGAACATTACTGTGGGGACTTGCTTCCATTCATCCACAAGAGCATTCGTGAGTTCGGGTACTGATGTTGGGCGATTAGGCCTGGCTCGCAGTCGGCGTTCCAATTCAACCCCAAAGGTGTTCAATGGGGTTAAAGTCAGGGCTCTGTGTAGGCCAGTCAAGTTCTTCCATGCAGAAATTTGACACACTGACTTGTTGGAAAGGTGGCATCTTATGACGGTGCCACGTTGAAAGTCACTGAGCTCTTCAGTAAGGCCATTCTACGGCTGATGTTTGTCTATGGAGATTGCATGGATGTGTCCTCAATTTTATACACCTGTCAGCAACGGTTGTGGCTGAAATGGCCAAATCCACTAATTTGATGTGGTGTCTACATACTTTTGGTCGTATCTACGTGTACATACTACCTCAATCAGCCTGACTAACAGGTGCCTGTACGTAGACTCTACTGTCTATAGCCCCTCTACTGTCTATAGCCCCTCTACTGTATAGAGCCTCTCTACTGTGTACAGCCTGTCTTTTTACTGTTTTATTTCTATCTACCTATTGTTCACCTAATACCTTTTTTGCACTGTCGGTTAGAGCCTGTAAGTAAGCATTTCACTGTGAGGTCTACTACACCTGTTGTATTCAGCATTTCACTGTGAGGTCTACTACACCTGTTGTATTCAGCATTTCACTGTGAGGTCTACTACACCTGTTGTATTCAGCATTTCACTGTGAGGTCTACTACACCTGTTGTATTCAGCATTTCACTGTGAGGTCTACTACACCTGTTGTATTCAGCATTTCACTGTGAGGTCTACTACACCTGTTGTATTCAGCATTTCACTGTGAGGTCTACTACACCTGTTGTATTCAGCATTTCACTGTGAGGTCTACTACACCTGTTGTATTCAACATTTCACTGTAAGGTCTACTACACCTGTGCTGTCCTGTGCTGTCCTGCTGTGTGCTGTCCTGCTGTGCTGTCATGCTGTGTGCTGTCCTGCTGTGCTGTCCTGCTGTGTGTTGTGTGCTGTCCTGCTGTGTACTGTCCTGCTGTGTACTGTCCTGCTGTGTACTGTCCTGCTGTCCTGCTGTGTACTGTCCTGCTGTGTGCTGTCCTGCTGTGTGCTGTCCTGTCCTGCTGTGTACTGTCCTGCTGTTTGACAAAAAATGTTTAACGTGCGGTGCCAGTCAAGTGGGCTACGCCGTCGTCTGTACATCACGACGTCGTCGCCATCGGCGATGGCTGTCAATCATCATCATCATCATCACTAACCCTATTGGGGAGGGATGGTTCCAACATGGCCACCTCTTCTCAACACAAAACACGATGTAGTGGATAGAAATCTGACTGTCAGGTGAGCGAGGGATGAAGAAAGAGAGAATTGGGAAATGAAAAGGCAGAATGATCCTTGTGGCAGCTAAACGCAATGCTATCTGAGGAGCTGTCAGCACTGTGTGGATGAACTCAGTAGTCTTAATGTCTGATGCTGATCGTCTTGTGGGTGGGTGGGAGAGAGCGAGATCCTTCCCCTGTCTATCTGTCTCTGAGTATCTGTCCCTAATAGGATTTGGGTTGCAGTCAGGACTGTATCTCTCCCCCAGTGGAAGACTAGATTGAATGGCTCAGTCTGTCTGATGGTCTCTGATCAGTACTGTGACCTGAATGGATCAGTCTGTCTGATGGTCTCTGATCAGTACTGTGACCTGAATGGCTCAGTCTGTCTGATGGTCTCTGATCAGTACTGTGACCTGAATGGATCAGTCTGTCTGATGGTCTCTGATCAGTACTGTGACCTGAATGGATCAGTCTGTCTGTCTGGTCTCTGATCAGTACTGTGACCTGAATGGATCAGTCTGTCTGTCTGGTCTCTGATCAGTACTGTGACCTGAATGGATCAGTCTGTCTGTCTGGTCTCTGATCAGTACTGTGACCTGAATGGATCAGTCTGTCTGATGGTCTCTGATCAGTACTGTGACCTGAATGGATCAGTCTGTCTGATGGTCTCTGATCAGTACTGTGACCTGAATGGCTCAGTCTGTCTGATGGTCTCTGATCAGTACTGTGACCTGAATGGCTCAGTCTGTCTGATGGTCTCTGATCAGTACTGTGACCTGAATGGATCAGTCTGTCTGATGGTCTCTGATCAGTACTGTGACCTGAATGGATCAGTCTGTCTGTCTGGTCTCTAGTCAGCACTGTGCCCTGAAATACCTTTTGTTTGTTGGGAGTCTTTGAGAAGGGCCGACTGATGCTGAGACTCCGATTTTTCACTTTAAAATGTACATCAAACAAAAGCCAATGATTGCAAAGTTAAACTATCAATATAGTCTGTCTGTGTGCAAATTGGATTGTTATGCTGTGGAACTGTGGGTATGTATGGCTTATAACTAATATAGAAGTCAGGAAATGACATGCAACCGATTTTTATCTTTGCTGAAAAGGATAAATAATCTCTTTGAAGAAGCCGCCATGTCTAAAACAGAAAGTAGAGCGTACTGCTTCTCCTTCTCTGGCCAATAGGAATGGCTGCTGTCAGGCTAACTGGTTATGTGTGTGGCAGGCTGGCTTAGGGTTGCAAAATTCCGGACACATTCCCAGGTTTTCCCAGACATCCCAGTTGTAAGATTCATGGAAATATGTCCAGGATTCCTGGTAAACAAGGGATTTTTTTTTTAAATTCAATTTTGCAACCCCAGATGTCCTGTGCCTTGGTAAGATAGAAACCTAGAAGTCCTTTTAAAAAAAAAAAATATGACTGTTAATTATTCATTTTGGGGTGTAGCGCTTCACCAAACCTATGGTTCGATACGTATTGCGGATTTGGGGTCACGGTTTCGGCACAGCAGGACAATTAAATGCCATTCACAATGTTCTTTGCATTGTCTGTTGTGACATCATTCACAATGTTCTTTGCATTGTCTGTTGGGACATCATTCACAATGTTGTTTGCATTGTCTGTTGTGACATCATTCACAATGTTCTTTGCATTGTCTGTTGTGACATCATTCACAATGTTCTTTGCATTGTCTGTTGTGACATCATTCACAATGTTCTTTGCATTGTCTGTTGGGACATCATTCACAATGTTCTTTGCATTGTCTGTTGTGACATCATTCACAATGTTCTTTGCATTGTCTGTTGTGACATCATTCACAATGTTCTTTGCATTGTCTGTTGTGACATCATTCACCATGTTGTTTGCATTGTCTGTTGGGACATCATTCACCATGTTGTTTGCATTGTCTGTTGTGACATCATTCACAATGTTCTTTGCATTGTCTGTTGTGACATCATTCACCATGTTGTTTGCATTGTCTGTTGTGACAGGATTGTCATGTCGAGCCTCTCAAGTTTCTCCTCTGATGCTGCGTTTGCAACCATGTGGGAGGTAGGGATTTACCAGTTGTGTATATACCAGTTAGATGCATTCATGTGATTTGAACTTGTTGAGAAACGCAGATCGGCTAATGTGATGGGCTGTCACTGCATCGGACAATTAATTAAACTTCGGCTTTGGCTTGCTTATATACTGTAGAGCGGGTGTACTCCATGTTTGCTGAAATCGGCTTTGGCTTATATACTGTAGAGCGGGTGTACTCCCTGTTTGATGAAATCGGCTTTGGCTTATATACTGTAGAGCGGGTGTACTCCCTGTTTGCTGAAATCGGTGCAAGATGGACTTTCGTAACGTGTCTCGAGCTCTTTCACGAGGCGCTGAAACCTCTCAACCACTGAGAATCGACACACGTTCGCTATAAACCAAAGACTGTAAAAAAATATCAACTTAACCTACCTATCGCTCATGTTGTTTCTTTGGCCCGGTCGGAATCAGTTGTTGTCTGCTTGAATGCAGAGGGGAGACCATGATGTTTCTTTGGCCTGGTCAGAATCAGTTGTCTGCTTGAATGCAGAGGGGAGACCATGTTGTTTCTTTGACCCGGTCGGAATCAGTTGTTGTCTGCTTGAATGCAGAGGGGAGACCATGTTGTTTCTTTGGCCCGGTCAGAATCAGTTGCCGTCTGCAGAGGGGAGACCATGTTGTGGTGTTTCTTGGCGTTTCCGTCTTGCTCTGGTATCCTGGGGAGATGTCGGTGTAAACGTGTCTACGTATTTGAGGTGTTGGCAGCTGCACAGGCTATTCTGATTGAGCAGTGGCAACATAAACACTCTATGCCCTTCGCTGTTGTAATCTACTGTGAAGACGAAATGTTCCCAAACTAGAGGTTTAACCGATGATGAAGATCCTCCTGGTTTATCCACCACCCTCCATGATACACAACTAGTTCCCAAACTAGAGGTTTAACCGATGATGAAGAGCCTCCTGGTTTATCCACCACCCTCCATGATACACAACTAGTTCCCAAACTAGAGGTTTAACCGATGATGAAGAGCCTCCTGGTTTATCCACCACCCTCCATGATACACAACTAGTTCCCAAACTAGAGGTTTAACCGATGATGAAGATCCTCCTGGTTTATCCACCACCCTCCATGATACACAACTAGTTCCCAAACTAGAGGTTTAACCGATGATGAAGAGCCTCCTGGTTTATCCACCACCCTCCATGATACACAACTAGTTCCCCGCTGTGCCTCACAAAAGGACAGGTTTGAAATGGGCCAGTTAAGATTTTGATTACAACAGCTGCATAGGCGCTAGTAGTTTTAACAGAAGATTCCGGAATCTTTTCAGCTCAGATGTACTCAACAGGCCTGCAACACCACATTGGAATGGGGTTTTTATTTTTGTAAATATAAAGTACCAGTTGTAACGTTTCACAGTATTTGTTCACAGTACAGTATTCACTATTTGTTGTATTTGACAAATTGATGGCGTCTTCATGTGTTTTATACTTAGCCTTAATGTTTCATTTTATTTTAAAAAAAAAAATCAACACCGGTCCCTCATTTTAGTCAACCCTGTTACATGAACTGAACTCTCGTTTTTAAAGGCAGCTATGGTATTTTTAGCAACTGGATAACTGCATATTTCCATCCGGAAGCACTGATGTCTTAGTGTCTAATAAATTACAGAACCAGACAAAAAAAAGTTTGGACATAGCTACTCATTCAAGGGTTTTTCTTACTTTTTAATATTGTCTATATTGTAGAATAATAGTGAAGACTTTAAAACTATGAAATAACACATAAAAAGTGTTTTAAACAGATCCAAAGTAGCCACCCTTTGCCTTGATGACAGCTAAGCACACTCTTGACATTCTCTCAACCAGCTTCACCTGGAATGCTTTTCCAACAGTCTTGAAGGAGTTCCCACTTATGCTGAGCACTTTTTGGCTGCATTCCCTTCGCTCTGCAGGCCAACTCATCCCAAAACCATCTCAATTGGTTTGAGGTCGGGTGATTGTGGAGGCCAGGTCATCTGATGCAGCACTCCCATCACTCTCCTTCTTGGTAGAATAGCCCTTACACAACCTGGAGGTGTGTTGGGTCATTGTCCTGTTGAAAAACAAATGATAGTCCCACTAAACCCAAAACAGATGAGATGGTGTATCACTGCAGAATGCTGTGGTAGCCATGCTGGTTAAGTGTTTTCTTTGGGCTGAAATCTGAGACTGGTAACTCTAATGAACGTATCCTCTGCAGCAGAGGTAACTCTAGGTCTTCCTTTCCTGTGGCGGTCCCCTCATGAGAGCCAGTTAACTCTAATGAACTTATCCTCTGCAGCAGAGGTAACTCTAGGTCTTCCTTTCCTGTGGCGGTCCCACTCATGAGAGCCAGTTAACTCTGCTGCAGAGGATAAGTTCATTAGAGGTAACTCTAGGTCTTCCTTTCCTGTGGCGGTCCCCCTCATGAGAGCCAGGTAACTCTAATGAACTTATCCTCTGCAGCAGAGGTAACTCTAGGTCTTCCTTTCCTGTGGCGGTTCTCATGAGAGCCAGTTTCATCATAGCGCTTGATGGTTTTTGCGACTGCACTTGAAGAAACTTTTTTAAAGTTCTTGACATTTTCCAGATTGACTGACCTTCATGTCTTAAGGTACTGACCTTCATGTCTTAAGGTAATGATGGACTGACCTTCATGTCTTAAGGTAATGATGGACTTGGTCTTTTACCAAATAGGCCTATCTTCTGTCATGACTCTCCTGTGACGATCTGAAGGATCAAAGTGTGGGTTCACAATCCAGATGTGTTGGTCATTACTGAGATGTGGTTAAGGAAGTGTTTTTGAATACTGATGTTAACCTTTCTGGTTATAACCTTTTTTTGGCAAGACAGATCTACCAAAGGTGGTGGAGTGGCAATCTTTTTCCAAGGATCACCTTCAGTGCTCTGTTGTCTCCACCAAGTCTGTCCCCAAACAATTTGATTTGCTGGTTTTAAGCATTAAACATAGCTTTTCGTTGACTGTTGCTGGGTGTTATTGTCCTCCATCAGCACTGGCCCGTACCCTAAGCTCTCTCCTGGCCTGTTACACTAAGTCTGAATTCGTCCTGCTAGGTGATGTCATGACTCTCCTGTGACGATCTGAAGGATCAGGTGACAGTGGGTCCGTCTACAGCGTGTTCTCTCTCTCGTAGAGGTGAGGTGGGGTGGGGTGGGGGGGGGGGGTCGGAGGTCGGCTGTTTTATGACGGTCGTAAAATACGCTGCCTCTGTTCTCTGTGGTGTTCCAGACTGGAATGTAAACTGTGGAACACAGAGACACACATGGACAATCAAACGTTTGAATAATTACACAACGTCTTTTGAGAATGTGGGAATTTGTCCGTGGGTGTTTTTTAAAGAACAACCCTGTCAAAGTTGTTTCATTGTAGTGACCTCATGAAACACAGGAGACCCACATTACTGCATCTCTGTTTGTGTACGCTTTCCAATGATCAGATTCACATCTAGATGTCGGGATACAATTATTGAGTAAATATGAAACTATTTGTGAAAAGATGCAGTGTGATGTTAGGCTTCTGAATGAGAGTATGGATTTTCATATGAAGTTTAACTAGTCAGTGGCCCCCCGTGAGGCCAGACATCACATCTGGTCTCATGGAATCGGCCCTTTTTCCACAGAGTGTAAAACCCACTTCCTACAAAAATGTACATTAAGTCAGAGAATGTCGGGACGGAGTCCCCACGTTGGAATGACCTCAATTCAAGACCAAGCAAACCACGGTGTAAGCTAAGGTTGCAAATGGTTGAATTTCTAAGACTAGAAAATATGAAGCGGTAGCTACATGTGAAGCGGTACCCTCTGTATACAGCCTCCACATTGACTCTGTACCGGTACGCCCTGTATATAGCCTCCACATTGACTCTGTACCGTAACACCCTGTATATAGCCTCCACATTGACTCTGTACCGGTACACCCTGTATATAGCCTCCACATTGACTCTGTACCGGTACCCCCTGTATATAGCCTCCACATTGACTCTGTACCGGTACCCCCTGTATATAGCCTCCACATTGACTCTGTACCGGTACCCCCTCTATATAGCCTCCACATTGACTCTGTACCGGTACCCCCTGTATATAGCCTCCACATTGACTCTGTACCGGTACCCCCTGTATATAGCCTCCACATTGACTCTGTACCGTAACACCCTGTATATAGCCTCCACATTGACTCTGTACCGGTACCCCCTGTATATAGCCTCCACATTGACTCTGTACCGTAACACCCTGTATATAGCCTCCACATTGACTCTGTACCGGTACCCCCTGTATATAGCCTCCACATTGACTCTGTACTGGTACCCCCTGTATATAGCCTCCACATTGACTCTGTACCGTAACACCCTCTATATAGCCTCCACATTGACTCTGTACCGTAACACCCTGTATATAACCTCCACATTGACTCTGTACCGTAACACCCTGTATATAGCCTCCACATTGACTCTGTACCGGTACCCCCTGTATATAGCCCCTCCACATTGACTCTGTACCGTAACACCCTGTATATAGCCTCCACATTGACTCTGTACCGGTACCCCCTGTATATAGCCTCCACATTGACTCTGTACCGTAACACCCTCTATATAGCCTCCACATTGACTCTGTACCGTAACACCCTGTATATAGCCTCCACATTGACTCTGTACCGTAACACCCTGTATATAGCCTCCACATTGACTCTGTACCGTAACACCCTGTATATAGCCTCCACATTGACTCTGTACCGGTACCCCCTGTATATAGCCCCTCCACATTGACTCTGTACCGTAACACCCTGTATATAGCCTCCACATTGACTCTGTACCGTAACACCCTGTATATAGCCTCCACATTGACTCTGTACTGGTACCCCCTGTATATAGCCTCCACATTGACTCTGTACCGGTACCCCCTGTATATAGCCTTGTTATTTTACTGCTGCTCTTTAATTACTTGTTACTTTTATTACTTATTCTTATCCATATTTTTTTTAAACTGCATTGTTGGTTAGGGGCTTGTATTCAGCATTTCACTGTGAGGTCTACTACACCTGTTGTATTCAGCATTTCACTGTGAGGTCTACTACACCTGTTGTATTCAGCATTTCACTGTGAGGTCTACTACACCTGTTGTATTCAGCATTTCACTGTGAGGTCTACTACACCTGTTGTATTCAGCATTTCACTGTGAGGTCTACTACACCTGTTGTATTCAGCATTTCACTGTGAGGTCTACTACACCTGTTGTATTCAGCATTTCACTGTAAGGTCTACTACACCTGTTGTATTCAGCATTTCACTGTGAGGTCTACTACACCTGTTGTATTCAGCATTTCACTGTGAGGTCTTCTACACCTGTTGTATTCAGCATTTCACTGTGAGGTCTTCTACACCTGTTGTATTCAGCATTTCACTGTGAGGTCTTCTACACCTGTTGTATTCAGCATTTCACTGTGAGGTCTACTACACCTGTTGTATTCAGCATTTCACTGTGAGGTCTTCTACACCTGTTGTATTCAGCATTTCACTGTAAGGTCTACCTACACCTGTTGTATTCAGCATTTCACTGTAAGGTCTACCTACACCTGTTGTATTCAGCATTTCACTGTAAGGTCTACCTACACCTGTTGTATTCAGCATTTCACTGTAAGGTCTACCTACACCTGTTGTATTCAGCATTTCACTGTGAGGTCTTCTACACCTGTTGTATTCAGCATTTCACTGTGAGGTCTTCTACACCTGTTGTATTCAGCATTTCACTGTGAGGTCTTCTACACCTGTTGTATTCAGCATTTCACTGTGAGGTCTACTACACCTGTTGTATTCAGCATTTCACTGTGAGGTCTTCTACACCTGTTGTATTCAGCATTTCACTGTGAGGTCTACTACACCTTTTGTATTCAGCACGTGACAAATAACATTTTATTTGACTCTATACTATTTTCCTGATCCTGACCACTTTTTTTTGGTTTGTTTTTCTTTTTTTTGCCCTCTGGCCTCCATTGATTTTAGTCACTCTGATTTTGGCCATCCTACAAGGGTAAATATTCCAATAAGATTGGTTTACCCATTGGTCATAAGATGCCTTTTCTGATTGGACAACCCTAAAATGACACATTTAAAGGCTGCGAACATGAGGAGTGTGGGAGTGTGGGTTTGATGATGGCGAATGAGGAGGTAAGATGTCCGATGGGTTGTGGAAAAGCATTCTGTTTAGTTCCTCTGTCTCGCGCTTGCTCTTGTGTAATTCACAATATATAATTACAATATAAATTTTGCCTAATTATAAGACTCACTAATAATTTCATTATTTCATCAAAATAATTTTACCTGCTTTTTAAAATATTTTAATTTAATTTTTTTGCAGTCATCACTGATCTGGCTTTTAAGTCTGTTTTTATAAAAATTCACTTTTTTATTTCAAATGTAACCAGAACACAGAATAATCCCACGAATAATGACCCAACTTCTGGTAGCAGCCGTTCTAGAACATTAACACAGCCGCTCTAGAACATTAACACAGACATTCTAGAACATTAACACAGGACTCATCAACAAGCCCAGCTGCTGTTTTTATATTTCACCTTTAGCCAACTTGGATCTATTTGCTAGCTTACAAGGTAGAACAGTTTTGTGTTTTTATTAGGATCCCCGTTAGCTGTTGCAGCAGCTACTCTTCCTGGAGTCCAACACGAAACAGAATGACATAACACAGAACATCAATAGAAACCAGAACAAAGACAGAAGTACATAAATTGAACTGTTATGGACACACCCTTCTGTCCGACTCCAACGGTTTGAGCAGCATATCCACTTTGTTCAGTTGTCGAAATCAAGTTGCTGTTTTCTTACTAAATAAAACCAATGCGTTTCGTCCCGACGCCGTCATCATCAGGGTTAGGAAAGGACGGAGAAGATCTCAACACGAGAGAGAATACAGAGGTGATGGACGGTTCAGACAGAGGGGGCTCTGAAGACTCACATGCTCTGTGTAGGTTAACTACTTCCTGATTGTGTTCATGAGACCTTTTATTTCTCACAATGAGAACGGGATTGTTTTATGCTTATTGCACATTTATAAACCAGACTAGACATCTAGTGTAACAGTCTTTGGCTAAAATGCTGCTAGTGGTTTGTGGTACCGTAATGGCGCGTGCGACAAGCTGAGCAAACTTTTATTTTTTTTCAGAATCATACTCCTGTTTTAGTAGTCTCTGCTCTGCTCGCAATTTGACGAGTTGGGAACTGAAAAGGTTAACTTCTCTTCTGTTACAGTAAAAAAAAAAAATGTCTCAATGTGTTAGTGTACATTATGATTGATTCTGTTGGCCCAAACCTCCCAAATTAAAATGGTGAGTTAAAACCGCTTGTCAGAGAGGAAGTAGTTTGTTGTGAGTGACAGGTGGAGGTGCTTGGTGTGAGGGACAGGTGGAGGTGCTTGGTGTGAGGGACAGGTGGAGGTGCTTGGTGTGAGGGACGGGTGGAGGTGCTTGGTGTGAGGGACGGGTGGAGGTGCTTGGTGTGAGGGACGGGTGGAGGTGCTTGGTGTGAGGGACGGGTGGAGGTGCTTGGTGTGAGGGACGGGTGGAGGTGCTTGCTGTGAGGGACGGGTGGAGGTGCTTGCTGTGAGGGACGGGTGGAGGTGCTTGCTGTGAGGGACTGGTGGAGGTGCTTGGTGTGAGGGACTGGTGGAGGTGCTTGGTGTGAGGGACGGGTGGAGGTGCTTGGTGTGAGGGACTGGTGGAGGTGCTTGGTGTGAGGGACTGGTGGAGGTGCTTGGTGTGAGGGACTGGTGGAGGTGCTTGGTGTGAGGGACTGGTGGAGGTGCTTGGTGTGAGTGTAAATGGGATCAGTATAGAACGAGAAGGCCCCGCACACTGATCCAGATGGAAACGTTGTCAATGAATTGGGACCTTTTTAACCGTGTGCAGGCCTTATTCTATACTAGTATTTATTTTTATTAGCACCTATGGTTGTTTAAGGATGTGCGTATGATCACAAACTTTCCTATGAAGGGTCAGAGTCACAGCAGAAGGAGACATGAGAACAAGCAGACCTATGAAGGGTCAGAGTCACAGCAGAAGGAGACATGAGAACAAGCAGACCTATGAAGGGTCAGAGTCACAGCAGAAGGAGACATGAGAACAAGCAGACCTAAACGGCCCCAAAATACGTCAATATATAAATCGGTCTCTCCTGTCTCTCTGTCTCTCTCTGTGTCTGTCTGTCTGTCTCATATATATATATATATATATCTATCACGCTGAAACATATCTATATATATATATATCACGCTGAAACATATCTTGAATGAATGATATAGCGCCCAGCCCTACTGACAGTACCTCTCTCTCCCCCTCCCCAGGTGATGGAGTATGAGAATAGGATTAGAGCCTACTCCACTCCAGACAAGATCTTCCGTTACTTCGCCACGCTGAAGATCATCAGTGAGCATGGAGATGCAGAGGTCTACATGACCCCACACGACTTTGTCCGTTCCATCACCCCCAACGAGAAACAGCCAGAGAGTAAGTCTAAAGTTGAGACAAGCGCTTAACTCCCAATTGGGTATCATGAAAAAGGAAGTAAAAATATATATTATACATACAGTACCTGTCAAAAGGTAGGACATACCTCTACTCATTCATAAAAAATATTAAAAACTTTTCGACATTGTAGAATAATAGTGAAGACATCAAAACTATGAAAAAACACATATGGAATCATGTAGTAACCAAAAAAGTGTAAAACAAATCAAAATATGTTTTATATATTTGAGATTCTTCAAAGTAGCCACCCTTTGCCTTGATGACAGCTGTGCATGCTCTTGGCTTTCTCTCAACCAGCTTCATGAGGTAGTCACCTGGAATGCATTTCAATTAACAGGTGTGCCTTGTTAAATTTATTTGTGTAATTTCCTTCCTTATTGCTTTTGAGCCAATCAGTTGTGTTGTGACAAGGTAGGGGTGGTGTACAGAAGATAGCCCTATTTGGTAAAATATTCTGCCAAGAACAGCTCAAATTGGCAAAGAGAAACGACAGTCCATTACTTTAAGACATGAAGGTCAGTCAATCTGGAAAATTTCATGAACTTTGAAAGTTTCTTCAAGTGCAGTTGCAAAAATCCTCAAGTGCTATGATAAAACTGGCTCTCGTGAGGACCGCCACAGGAAAGGAAGACCCAGAGTTACCTCTGCTGCAGACAATAAGTTCATTAGAGTTACCTGCCTCAGATTGCAGCCAAAATAAATGCTTCAGAGTTCAAGTAACAGACACATCTCAACATCAACTGTTCAGAGGAGACTTTCAATCAGGCCTTCGTGTTCGAATTGCTGCAAAGAAACCACTACTAAAGGACACCAATAAGAAGAGGAGACTTGCTTGGGCCAAGAAACATGAGGAATGGACATTAGACCGGTGGACTCTGTTATCTGTTATTTTGGTCTGAGTCCAAATTTGATATTTTGGATTCCAACCGCTGTCTTTGTGACGCAGGCTTTGTGGGTTAGCAGTAAAACCTTGAAATCAGCCCTAGCCTTAACAGGCAGCCATCCACTTCCTTATGTCTGAAACACAGGCTTCCAGGGAGGGCAATTTTGGGGTTTCACCACATTTCATTGAAAATGTACAGCTGTGTATCATCCGCATAGCAGTGAAAGTTAACATTATGTTTCTGAATTACATCACCAAGTGGTAAAATATACAGTTGAAGTCAGAAGTTTACATACACTTACAGTGCCTTGCGAAAGTATTCGGCTTTACAGACACTTGGGTTGGAGTCATTAAAACTCGTTTTTCAACCACTCCACACATGTCTTGTTAACAAACTATAGTTCTGGCAAGTCGGTTAGGACATCTACTTTGTGCATGACACAAGTAATGTTTCCAACAATTGTTTACAGACAGATTATTTCACTTATAATTCACTGTATCACAATTCCAGTGGGTCAGAAGTTTACATCCACTAAGTTGAATGTGCCTTTAAACAGCTTGGAAAATTCCAGAAAATTATGTCAAGGCTTTAGAAGCTTCTGATAGGCTAATTGACATAATTTGAGTCGATTGGAGGTGTACCTGTGGATGTATTTCAAGGCCTACCTTCAAACTCAGTGCCTCTTTGCTTGACATCATGGGAAAATCAAAAGAAATCATCCAAGACTTCAGAAAAAAATGGTACATCTCCACAAGTCTGGTTCATCCTTGGGAGCAATTTCCAAACACCTGAAGGTACCACGTTCATCTGTACAAACAATAGTACAGAAGTATAAACACCATGGCACCACGCAGCCGTCATACCGCTCAGGAAGGAGATGCGTTCTGTCTCCTAGAGTTGAACGTACTTTGGTGCAAAAAGTGCAAATCAATCCCAGAACAACAGCAAAGGACCTTGTGAAGATGCTGGAGGAAACCGGTACAAAAGTATCTATATCCACAGTAAAACGAGTCCTATATCGACATAACCTGAAAGGCCGCTCAGCAAGAAAGAAGCCACTGCTCCTAAACTACCGTACAAAAGCCAGACTACGGTTTGCAACTGCACATGGGGACAGAGATTGTACTTTTTGGAGAAATGTCCTCTGGTCTGATGAAACAAAAATAGAACTGTTTGGCCATAATGACCATCGTTATGTTTGGAAGAAAAAGGGGGAGGCTTGCAAGCCGAAGAACACCATCCCAAACGTGAAGCACGGGGGTGGCAGGATCATGTTGTGGGGGTGGTGCACTTCACAAAATAGATGGCATCATGAGGTAGGGAAAATTAATGTGGCTATATTGAAGCCATCATCTCAAGATATCAGTCAGGAAGTTGAAGCTTGGTCACAAATGGGTCTTCAAAATGGACAATAACCCCAAGCATACTTTGAAAGCTGTGGCAAAATGGCTTAAGGACAACAAAGTCAAGGTATTGGAGTGGCCATCACAAAGCCCTGACCTCAATCCTATAGAAAATGTGTGGGCAGAACTGAAATGGTGTGCGAGCAAGGAGGCCTACAAACCTGACTCAGTTACACCAGCTCTGTCAGGAGGAATGGGCCAAAACTCACCCAACTTGTGGGAAGCTTGTGGAAGGCTACCCAAAAACATTTGATCCAAGTTAAACAATTTAAAGGCAATGCTACCAAATAGTAATTGAGTGTATGTTAACTTCTGACCCACTGGGAATGTGATGAAAGAAATAAAAGCTGAAATAAATATTTCTCTCTATTCTGACATTTCACATTCTTAAAATAAAATGGTGATCCTAACTGACCTACGACAGGGAATTTTTACTAGGATTGAATGTCAGGAATTGTGAAACTGAGTTTAAATGTATTTGGCTATGGTGAAACTTCCGACTTCAACTGTGAACAGATGATCTCTGCATGTGTGGTTCCCACCGTGAAGCGTGGGGGTGCTTTGCTGGTGACACTGTCTGGGATTTATGTATAATTCAAGGCACACTTAACCAGTTTGGCTTCCACAGCATTCTGCAGCAATACACCATCCCATCTGCCTTGGGCTTAGTGGGACCATCATTTGTTTTTCAACAGGACAATGACCCAACACACCTCCAGGCTGTGTAAGGGCTATTTGTCCAAGAAGGAGAGTGATGGAGTGCTACATTAGATGACCTGGCCTCCACAATCACCCGACCTCAACCCAATTGAGATGGTTTGGGGTGAGTTGGACCGCAGAGTGACGGAAAAGCAGCCAGCAAGTGCTGAACATATGTGGGAACTCCAAGATTTTTGGAAAAGCATTCCAGGTGAAGCTGGTTGAGAGTAAAAAGCTGTCGTCAAGGCAAAGGCTTTTGCTCTTGACTGTTAGACTTGCCTGGCAACTAAATTAATTGAGGTCCCAGTTGTGTGTGAGGAAGAGCTAATATGGTCTTAGTTAGGTTTGTCACACCTTAGCACTCATCTGTTGTTTTTGTCACACTACTTTGCTTTATCTTGGCCAGGTCGCAGTTGTAAATGAGAACTTGTTCTCAACTGGCCTACCTGGTGAAATAAAGGTGTTCTCAACTGGCCTACCTGGTTAAATAAAGGTGTTCTCAACTGGCCTACCTGGTTAAATAAAGGTGTTCTCAACTGGCCTACCTGGTTAAATAAATGTGTTCTCAACTGGCCTACCTGGTGAAATATAAATGTATCATCTTTTGTTCCGTTTTTTTTTGTTTTCTTGCTGGGAAATCTACTAGAATTAACGTGTTCGTAAACCCACTACAATCACGCAGTACAGTGTTCAGCAGTTACCTCGGCGGGTCCCGGTGGCAATAAATGAATACAAGCGAAAGCTTACCTTGACTTGGAAGAGTTACAGTGTTGGATACTTTTAGCCTGCTAGCTGCTTCCCGAGTCCTTAATCCTGCCCGGTCCCTAATCCTGCCCGGTCCCTAATCCTGCCCGGTCCCTAATCCTGCCCGGTCCTTAATCCTGCCCGGTCCTTAATCCAGCCCGGCCACTGAGTTTGCTCGGAAGCATTTCTTTAACCTGGTAGTATCCGTTAGCTTTCTTGAAGACTGACCTGAGCCTGGTTAGGAGGGTCCTTCCATTGCCTCCCTCTCACTTCCATTCTTCCCCCTCTTTCTGATTCTGTTATTACAGTAATACTGCTGACCTGAGCTTCACTGTATTAGAGGGAGAGAAGTGGAGAGGGGGAAAGAGTGATTTGTAGTGCATTTGACCCACAGCCAGGCCACTCATCTCCTTCCAGCTCTCGCTCGCTCGCTCTCTCGCCACCACCCACAGTCAGATTCTACGAGAGAGAGAGATTGCGGAGAGGGAGAGAGAGATTGCAGAGAGCAGCGAAGGAGAGTTTACAGTACATTTACCTCACACCTCTCATCTCTCTCGACACCTAGCTGGCTCTGTCAGACCTAATGACACGACAGTGCAGTACAGGAGAGCGGAGGAGGGGAGATTACAGTGCATATACTGTTGGTATATAGCCTAATAATACCACTCTGGCTGGCTGACTGTATATTTTATTCACTGTTCACTGACTGACTGCCCCCTGGTAAATAGACTTTCCTTTGTTGTGTTCTGGCTGACTGGTTTCTCTAGCCCCTGGATAAATGCTTCCTTAAACTCTATTTATTACATTTTGGATTGGAACGGAATCAATGGAACGCTATCCAACCAATGGAAATCACTGGACTCCCATCAGCCTCCTCTGCTAATTATGTAGTCTGGTTGGTTGAAATAGTTCCACTGGACTGAGACTAGATCTTAATAAATAACTAGTTTCCTTTTTCTTGTTGAAAGGTTTTAAATGAGTTTTCAGAAGAGAAGGTGGGTCAGTCGAGTTCTGCTTCAGTTTCCTACCGTTTTTATTTGTTAATTTATAAATTAAATGAATTTGATAAATGATCCCACAGAAAAATAGCGGAGCACACAGATGTGATATGTAATGTCCTAGGTTAAGATTAATATTAGCACTGAGCTCTTAAAAACATACTTTTGTTAAAATTCCACCCCTTAAAGTAATTTAATCTTCAGGCTTGAAGGGTTTTGCGTTTAGTTTAGGGGCGGAGGCACGCGGCGAGAGAGAGAGGGGGGTTCTGCAGCGAGAGAGGGGGGGCCTGACAGTGAATCTCAGTAAGACCAAAATAATGGTGTTCCAAAAAAGGTCCAGTAGCCAAGACAACAAATAGAAATTCTATCTAGACACTGTTGCCCTGGAGCAGACCAGCTAAACATCAGTGCCACAGGTAACATCCACAAAGCTGTGAACGAGCTGAGAGACACGGCAAGAAAGAAGGGCCTTCTATGCCATCAAAAGGAACATCAAATTCGACATATCCAATGCGTTTAGTTTAGGAGCAGAGGGGCGCAGCAAGAGAGGGAGGGGGCGCAGTGAGAGAGGCAGGGAGGGGGCGCAGCGAGAGAGGGAGGGGGGGGGCGCAGCGAGAGAGGGAGGGGGGGATCTCTCCTCTATCGTTCCAGTGCTTTACATTCCAGCATCTCTCTCCTCTATCGTTCCAGTGCTTTACATTCCAGCATCTCTCTCCTCTATCGTTCCAGTGCTTTACCTTCCAGCATCTCTCTCCTCTATCGTTCCAGTGCTTTACCTTCCAGCATCTCTCTCCTCTATCGTTCCAGTGCTTTACCTTCCAGCATCTCTCTCCTCTATCGATCCAGTACTTTACACTGCAGCAGACTTTTTCTATTTTGCAAATACACTTGCTGTTGATGTTCATTTAGAGCTGGACTATTATTGCCCTGCCAGAAGTATTTGTAGTGGACATTTTTAGTTAAAAGTGAGGTTGTTTGCAAGTTGTGCATTGTTAGTTGAACTGTATTGAGGTGGGGTGTACTGATGACATGTAGCCGAGACGATTGTGGACATTTTTAAGGCCTTTGTTGTATCTATGAACACCCCCCACATTCATACCTACTGCACTCCTCCACTATGAACACCCCCCCCCACATTCATACCCTCTGCACTCCTCCACTATGAACACCCCCCCCCCACATTCATACCCTCTGCACTCCTCCACTATGAACACCCCCCACATTCATACCCTCTGCACTCCTCCACTATGAACACCCCCCACATTCATACCCTCTGCACTCCTCCACTATGAACACCCCCCACATTCATACCCTCTGCACTCCTCCACTATGAACACCCCCCACATTCATACCCTCTGCACTCCTCCACTATGAACACCCCCCCCACATTCATACCCTCTGCACTCCTCCACTATGAACACCCCCCACATTCATACCCTCTGCACTCCTCCACTATGAACCCCCCCACATTCATACCCTCTGCACTCCTCCACTATGAACACCCCCCCCACATTCATACCCTCTGCACCCCTACTATGAACACCCCCCCACATTCATACCCTCTGCACTCCTCCACTATGAACACCCCCCACATTCATACCCTCTGCACTCCTCCACTATGAACACCCCCATTCATACCCTCTGCACTCCTCCACTATGAACACCCCCCACATTCATACCCTCTGCACTCCTCCACTATGAACACCCCCCCACATTCATACCCTCTGCACTCCTCCACTATGAACACACCCCCCACATTCATACCCTCTGCACTCCTCCACTATGAACACCCCCCACATTCATACCCTCTGCACTCCTCCACTATGAACACCCCCCCACATTCATACCCTCTGCACTCCTCCACTATGAACACCCCCCACATTCATACCCTCTGCACCCCTTCATGAACACCCCCCCACATTCACCCTCCTCCCACTATGAACACCCCCCCACATTCATACCCTCTGCACTCCTCTACTATGAACACCCCCCACATTCATACCCTCTGCACTCCTCCACTATGAACACACCCCCCCCACACATTCATACCCTCTGCACTCCTCCACTATGAACACCCCCCCCCACATTCATACCCTCTGCACTCCTCCACTATGAACACCCCCACATTCATACCCTCTGCACTCCTCCACTATGAACACCCCCCCCACATTCATACCCTCTGCACTCCTCCACTATGAACACACCCCCCCACATTCATACCCTCTGCACTCCTCCACTATGAACACCTCCCCCCACATTCATACCCTCTGCACTCCTCCACTATGAACACCCCCCCACATTCATACCCTCTGCACTCCTCCACTGGACGATAATACATGAGTAAGATTACTGCAAATCCTCTGTTGATGACTGGGTTCTTCCTTGTAAATTGTTTCTATGAAGTTGCTGTTCAATTGCTCTGCCATTATTATTGTTGGAGGTATTCTGGGTGGGGTTACCCTTGTGCTGGTGAGGTATTCTGGGTGGGGTTAGCCCTGTGCTGGTGAGGTATTCTGGGTGGGGTTAGCCCTGTGCTGGTGAGGTATTCTGGGTGGGGTTAGCCCTGTACTGATGAGGTATTCTGGGTGGGGTTACCCTTGTGCTGATGAGGTATTCTGGGTGGGGTTACCCTTGTGCTGATGAGGTATTCTGGGTGGGGTTAGCCCTGTGCTGATGAGGTATTCTGGGTGGGGTTAGCCTTGTGCTGATGAGGTATTCTGGGTGGGGTTAGCCCTGTACTGATGAGGTATTCTGGGTGGGGTTAGCCCTGTGCTGGTGAGGTATTCTGGGTGGGGTTAGCCCTGTGCTGGTGAGGTATTCTGGGTGGGGTTAGCCCTGTGCTGGTGATGTATTCTGGGTGGGGTTACCCTTGTGCTGATGAGGTATTCTGGGTGGGGTTACCCTTGTGCTGATGAGGTATTCTGGGTGGGGTTAGCCCTGTGCTGGTGATGTATTCTGGGTGGGGTTACCCTTGTGCTGATGAGGTATTCTGGGTGGGCTTAGCCCTGTGCTGATGAGGTATTCTGGGTGGGGTTACCCTTGTGCTGATGAGGTATTCTGGGTGGGGTTAGCCCTGTGCTGGTGATGTATTCTGGGTGGGGTTATGATGAGGTATTCTGGGTGGGCTTAGCCCTGTGCTGATGAGGTATTCTGGGTGGGGTTAGCCCTGTGCTGATGAGGTATTCTGGGTGGGGTTAGCCCTGTGCTGATGAGGTATTCTGGGTGGGGTTAGCCCTGTGCTGATGAGGTATTCTGGGTGGGGTTAGCCCTGTGCTGATGAGGTATTCTGGGTGGGCTTAGCCCTGTGCTGATGAGGTATTCTGGGTGGGCTTAGCCCCCCTGTGCTGATGAGGTATTCTGGGTGGGCTTAGCCCCCCTGTGCTGATGAGGTATTCTGGGTGGGCTTAGCCCTGTGCTGTGACGTGGGTTTTAAATGGTGTGTATTCTCTTTTCTCTCCACTGGCTATCTGGTAAACAGGCTACAGTCTAGGCAGTCTCTTCTGCTGATGTGTGTGGGTCTGGTAGTGGTACTCCCTCTATTCTACTCTTTTCCTTTCGGCATGGTTACTACCTGCCTTGCGCCAGATCACAATCTTTATCTTTACCCCTCTCTAATAAATACCGCTACACGCTCACCAACAAAGAATTCACAAAATGGGACAAACCCCAAAATATACTTTGTGTACAACTCAAAGCTCCAAACAATGCAGAACTAGGACTGTACCCACTAGTTATCTACATACAGGAAAAAGATGGACAGGGGTAGGAGTGGGACTCTATGGAGGAGAGATGGACAGGGGTAGGAGTGGGACTCTATGGAGGAGAGATGGACAGGGGTAGGAGTGCGGACTGGAGAGATGGACTGGGGTAGGAGTGGGACTCTATGGAGGAGAGATGGACAGGGGTAGGAGTGAGGACTGGAGAGATGTACTGGGGTAGGAGTGGGACTGGAGAGATGGACTGGGGTAGGAGTGGGACTGGAGAGATGGACTGGGGTAGGAGTGGGACTCTATGGAGGAGAGATGGACTGGGGTAGGAGTGGGACTCTATGGAGGAGAGATGGACTGGGGTAGGAGTGAGACTATGGAGGAGAGATGGACAGGAGTAGGAGTGAGTGACTCTATGGAGGAGAGATGGACAGGGGTAGGAGTGGGACTCTATGGAGGAGAGATGGACAGGGGTAGGAGTGAGGACTGGAGAGATGGACTGGGGTAGGAGTTGGACTCTATGGAGGAGAGATGGACTGGGGTAGGAGTGAGACTATGGAGGAGAGATGGACAGGGGTAGGAGTGAGTGACTCTATGGAGGAGAGATGGACAGGGGTAGGAGTGAGTGACTATGGAGGAGAGATGGACAGGGGTAGGAGTGGGACTCTATGGAGGAGAGATGGACAGGGGTAGGAGTGGGACTCTATGGAGGAGAGATGGACAGGGGTAGGAGTGGGACTCTATGGAGGAGAGATGGACAGGGGTAGGAGTGGAACTCTATGGAGGAGAGATGGACAGGGGTAGGAGTGGGACTCTATGGAGGAGAGACACTATCTTCATTGATCCACCTGACAGTCAGTCATTCTGTCTGTTCCATTATTCATTGATCCACCTGACAGTCAATCTGTCTGTTCCATTATTCATTGATCCACCTGACAGACAGTCATTCTGTCTGTTCCATTATTCATTGATCCAGCTGACAGTCAATCTGTCTGTTCCATTATTCATTGATCCAGCCGACAGTCAGTCATTCTGTCCGTTCCATTATTCATTGATCCAGCCGACAGTCATTCATTCTGTCTGTTCCATTATTCATTGTGTTCCAGTATAGTACTGTTGTAGCATAATGACATTGATTTTGTGTGTGGTTTAACCCAGGGTGGTGCGGGGTGGTTTAACCCAGGGTGGTGCGGGGTGGTTTAACCCAGGGTGATACGGGGTGGTTTAAACCCAGGGTGGTACGGGGTGGTTTAAACCCAGGGTGGTACGGGGTGGTTTAAACCCAGGGTGGTACGGGGCGGTTTAAACCCAGGGTGGTACGGGGTGGTTTAACCCAGGGTGGTACGGGGTGGTTTAACCCAGGGTGGTACGGGGTGGTTTAACCCAGGGTGGTGCGGGGTGGTTTAACCCAGGGTGGTACGGGGCGGTTTAAACCCAGGGTGGTTTAAACCCAGGGTGGTACGGGGCGGTTTAAACCCAGGGTGGTTTAAACCCAGGGTGGTTTAAACCCAGGGTGGTACGGGGTGGTTTAAACCCAGGGTGGTACGGGGTGGTTTAAACCCAGGGTGGTGTGGGGCGGTTTAAACCCAGGGTGGTTTAACCCAGGGTGGTTTAACCCAGGGTGGTACGGGGTGGTTTAAACCCAGGGTGGTACGGGGCGGTTTAAACCCAGGGTGGTACGGGGTGGTTTAACCCAGGGTGGTACGGGGTGGTTTAACCCAGGGTGGTACGGGGTGGTTTAACCCAGGGTGGTGCGGGGCGGTTTAACCCAGGGTGGTACGGGGCGGTTTAAACCCAGGGTGGTTTAAACCCAGGGTGGTACGGGGCGGTTTAAACCCAGGGTGGTTTAAACCCAGGGTGGTTTAACCCAGGGTGGTACGGGGTGGTTTAACCCAGGGTGGTGCGGGGGTGGTTTAACCCAGGGTGGTGCGGGGTGGTTTAACCCAGGGTGGTTTAACCCAGGGTGGTTTAACCCAGGGTGGGGTGGTTTAAACCCAGGGTGGTACGGGGCGGTTTAAACCCAGGGTGGTTTAAACCCAGGGTGGTTTAAACCCAGGGTGGTACGGGGTGGTTTAACCCAGGGTGGTACGGGGTGGTTTAAACCCAGGGTGGTGCGGGGCGGTTTAAACCCAGGGTGGTTTAACCCAGGGTGGTTTAACCCAGGGTGGTACGGGGCGGTTTAAACCCAGGGTGGTACGGGGTGGTTTAAACCCAGGGTGGTTTAAACCCAGGGTGGTTTAAACCCAGGGTGGTGCGGGGCGGTTTAAACCCAGGGTTGGTGCGGGGTGGTTTAAACCCAGGGTTGGTGCGGGGCGGTTTAAACCCAGGGTTGGTGCGGGCGGTTTAAACCCAGGGTTGGTGCGGGGCGGTTTAAACCCAGGGTTGGTGCGGGCGGTTTAAACCCAGGGTTGGTGCGGGGCGGTTTAAACCCAGGGTTGGTGCGGGGCGGTTTAAACCCAGGGTTGGTGCGGGGCGGTTTAAACCCAGGGTTGGTGCGGGCGGTTTAAACCCAGGGTTGGTGCGGGGCGGTTTAAACCCAGGGTTGGTGCGGGGCGGTTTAAACCCAGGGTTGGTGCGGGGCGGTTTAAACCCAGGGTTGGTGCGGGGCGGTTTAAACCCAGGGTTGGTGCGGGGCGGTTTAAACCCAGGGTTGGTGCGGGGCGGTTTAAACCCAGGGTTGGTGCGGGGCGGTTTAAACCCAGGGTTGGTGCGGGGCGGTTTAAACCCAGGGTTGGTGCGGGGCGGTTTAAACCCAGGGTTGGTGCGGGGCGGTTTAAACCCAGGGTTGGTGCGGGGCGGTTTAAACCCAGGGTGGTGCGGGGCGGTTTAACCCAGGGTAGTACGGGGTGGTTTAACCCAGGGTGAGGCTGGCATTTCATCTGGCCTTGGGGTCTCCTACTGAATGTGTTTTATAGCCAATTCTTCTAGTATTGCATGACAACGACATGAGTTGAATAGAATGTATTTGTGTAAAATCATGCATCAAGATTAACATTGTATTCCCAGAGGACTTAAAAGTATGAATTAAAACACTTGTTTACAAATTTCGTCAAAAAAATAAATAAATACCCAGCAGCATCTGCATCCACTAACATTTGAAATAAATCTTATTTTTCTCCAAATAAATCAACTCTTAAATCTGATGATTTAATGAACAGATGAATCAATGCTGATTTGACGTCGGTGTATTTGAGAGCTTTCTGGAAACTGGGTTGTTATTGGTGGTTATTCATCTGTGTCACTTCACTCTAGAAATACATTTTTAAAATGGCCACTGAAGTCTATGTATCCCAAATGCCAGCCTATTCCCTACATAGTGCTTTTGACCGGAGCTCTTTTTAGTGATAGTTTAGGGAATAGGGTGCCACTTGGGACTACTGTACATATACACTCTGCTCTGCGGACTGGACTCGTTTGTAAACTGTTATGTAATGTTAGTCGTAACTCGATCTCTTGCTCTGTTGCTCTGTCTCGTTGTATTTGTCATCTTATAAACATTAACAGTGCATTTTATTTTCTCTTTTTCTCCTGTTTCTCTCTCTCTCTCGCTTTGTCCCTGTCTCCCTCCCTGTCTGTCTCTCTCTTTGTCCCTGTCTCTCTCTCTTTGTCCCTCCCTCCCTGTCTCTCTCTTTGTCCCTCCCTCCCTGTCTCTGTCTCTCTCTCTTTGTCCCTCCCTCCCTGTCTCTCTCTCCCTCCCTGTCTCTCTCTTTGTCCCTGTCTCTCTCTTTGTCTCTCTCTCTCTCTGTCCCTGTCTCTCTCTTTGTCCCTCCCTCCCTCCCTGTCTCGGTCTCTCTCTTTGTCTCTGTCTCTCTCTTTGTGTCTCTGTCTCTCTCTTTGTGTCTCTGTCTCTCCCTTTGTCCCTCCCTCCCTGTCTCTGTCTCTCATAGACCTGGGTCTGGATCAGTTCCAGGTGAAGCGATATGATGGAAAGGTAAGGAAGGAGGGAGGGAGGGAGGGACGGAGTGTGGGCGGGAGGGAGTGTGGGTGGGAGTGTGGGTGGGCGGGAGGGAGTGTGGGTGGGAGGGAGTGTGGGTGGGCGGGAGGGAGTGTGGGCGGGGGGAGGGCAGCCCGGGTGGGCGAATAGAATGCGTACCCACCGATCTCTGGTTGAAGTCCCAGCTCTTACATTCTTTCATTACCTAGGGCTGTGTCCCAAATGACTCCCTATGCCATATCATGACCCATAGGGCTCTTGACAAAACTAGTGTGGTCTATTAGGGAACAGGTTTCCATTTGTGATACACAACCTCGTTTCATAAAAGTCTCATTCCACCTCTGTTTGCAGACTGTGAGAGGGTGATCCTAAGTGGATGACCATGGAACTGTGTTAGTTATAATTGCAATGGGGAGGAGGGGGGGGGGGTTTATTGAGGTGGAATATATTTCATCTTGAGATTCAACAGTTTTCTAACCTACCACTCTCTAGAGCAGTGTTTCATCGTCCTGGTCCCGGGCACCTAAAGGGATGACACTCTCTAGAGCAGTGTTTCATCGTCCTGGTCCCGGGCACCTAAAGGGATGACACTCTCTAGAGCAGTGTTTCATCGTCCTGGTCCCGGGCACCTAAAGGGATGACACTCTCTAGAGCAGTGTTTCATCGTCCTGGTCCCGGGCACCTAAAGGGATGACACTCTCTAGAGCAGTGTTTCATCGTCCTGGTCCCGGGCACCTAAAGGGATGACACTCTCTAGAGCAGTGTTTCATCGTCCTGGTCCCGGGCACCTAAAGGGATAACACTCTCTAGAGCAGTGTTTCATCGTCCTGGTCCCGGGCACCTAAAGGGGTGACACTCTCTAGAGCAGTGTTTCATCGTCCTGGTCCCGGGCACCTAAAGGGACGACACAGTTTTGGTTTTGCCTCATACACCTGATTGAAATCAAAATCTTTGAGTTGATTGGTGTTATAAGGTGTGTAGTGCTCGGGGTCCCCTGGGCTATGATTAGGGAACACTGGAGTACAGGACGAGAAGGTCACCGCTCAGATAACAACATCATTTGCAAAATAAAAACTCTTTTGAAGCTACTTTTTAAATTCAGGACTTTTATTTTTCTTTAAATACCACAGTTTTATCAGGTTTACAAGAAGTTTAATAAGCAGGTTCTTCATTTTTTTTTTAAGGTTATACGGGTTCATAAACGGCAGCATCAATTGGGGTCTAATTGCGAAGATGCTGCTGCTTGTGAGTTAGAGAGACTCCAGATCCTGAGCTAATATCATGAAGAGAAGACAGAATTGGCAGATGAACGCTGTTTCGGCCCATATCCACAATCCCAGCTCCAGACCCATCCACTACTAATCTAATGCTCATCTCCAAAGACACACTTACCACCACTCTCTCAAAAGGCTTTGACATTCACTCTTTTGTTGCATCAGTAGGGCCTTATGACAGAGTGGTGTTCTATCCAGCTGGCCATCTAGCAGGCTTTAAGGAGGAAGGGACGAGGGAGATGTGGACAGCTGGCTTTTAGGAGGAAGGGAGATGTGGACAGCAGGCTTTAAGGGGGAAGGGACGAGGGAGATGTGGACAGCTGGCTTTAAGGGGGAAGGGACGAGGGAGATGTGGACAGCTGGCTTTAAGGGACGAGGGAGATGTGGGCAGCAGGCTTTAAGGGGGAAGGGACGGGGGAGATGTGGACAGCTGGCTTTAAGGGACGAGGGAGATGTGGACAGCGGGCTTTAAGGGGGAAGGGACGAGGGAGATGTGGACAGCTGGCTTTAAGGAGGGAGGGACGAGGGAGATGTGGACAGCATGCTTTAAGGGACGAGGGAGATGTGGACAGCGGGCTTTAAGGGGGAAGGGACGAGGGAGATGTGGACAGCGTGTTTTTAGGAGGAAGGGACGAGGGAGATGTGGACAGCATGTTTTTAGGAGGAAGGGACGAGGGAGATGTGGACAGCTGGCTTTAAGGAGGGAGGGACGAGGGAGATGTGGACAGCATGCTTTAAGGGACGAGGGAGATGTGGACAGCGGGCTTTGAGGGAGGGACGAGGGAGATGTGGACAGCTGGCTTTAAGGAGGGAGGGACGAGGGAGATGTGGACAGCATGCTTTAAGGGACGAGGGAGATGTGGACAGCGGGCTTTAAGGGGGAAGGGACGAGGGAGATGTGGACAGCATGTTTTTAGGAGGAAGGGACGAGGGAGATGTGGACAGCATGTTTTTAGGAGGAAGGGACGAGGGAGATGTGGACAGCTGGCTTTAAGGAGGGAGGGACGCGGGAGATGTGGACAGCATGCTTTAAGGGACGAGGGAGATGTGGACAGCGGGCTTTAAGGAGGGAGGGACGAGGGAGATGTGGACAGCATGTTTTTAGGAGGAAGGGAGATGTGGACGGCAGGCTTTAAGGGGCGAGGGAGATGTGGACAGCAGGCTTTGAGGAGGAAGGGACGAGGGAGATGTGGACAGCAGGCTTTGAGGAGGAAGGGACGAGGGAGATGTGGACAGCTGGCTTTAAGGAGGAAGGGACGAGGGAGATGTGGACAGCAGGCTTTAAGGGACGAGGGAGATGTGGACAGCGGGCTTTAAGGAGGGGGGGACGAGGGAGATGTGGACAGCAGGCTTTAAGGGACGAGGGAGATGTGGACAGCAGGCTTTAAGGGACGAGGGAGATGTGGACAGCCGGCTTTAAGGGACGAGGGAGATGTGGACAGCCGGCTTTAAGGGACGAGGGAGATGTGGACAGCTGCCAGACAAGTGTAGGGTCAGTTTATCCTATTAAATCGTAATGAATTGATCCCATCAGTAGTAATCAGTTGGCGGACGTGTCCCTGTCCCCGTCCCCTAAGGATGCCTGTCAGTCAACAGAAGGGTGGCAACTAGCTGTGGCCTATATTAGGGAGAGTGTAAAGACTGAGCACCACATGTCCCAGGACAAGATGTCAATTGCCATCAATAATAAGGGCTGTACTCAGAAACCAAACCCTGTTCCTGTCTTGACTACAGCACCTCCCTCCTCTCCTACAGCACCTCCCTCCTATCCTACAGCACCTCCCTCCTATCCTACAGCACCTCCCTCCTATCCTCAGACAGACTGAAGGGTGAATAGCAAAGCCCAAAAGGTGGCTCTGTTAAAGAACCAACAACTACTCCCATGACATGATGTCCATCACTAATAAGCACTTTGAAGAGAGTAACACATCTCTAGTTACCGGTATTCCCTAGTTACCGGTCTTCTCTCCTCTGGCAGAGCACACAACTCTGTTCCGGTATTCTCTAGTTACCGGTCTTCTCTCCTCTGGCAGAGCACACAACTCTGTTCCGGTATTCTCTAGTTACCGGTCTTCTCTCCTCTGGCAGAGCACACAACTCTGTTCCGGTATTCTCTAGTTACCGGTCTTCTCTCCTCTGGCAGAGCACACAACTCTGTTCCGGTATTCTCTAGTTACCGGTCTTCTCTCCTCTGGCAGAGCACACAACTCTGTTCCGGTATTCTCTAGTTACTGGTCTTCTATCCTCTGGCAGAGCACTCTGATTCACCGCACTCTGATTCACCGCACTCTGATTCACCGCACTCTGATTCACCGCACTCTGATTCACCGCACTCTGAACAAGTTCCTATGTCAGCCTTGCCTTGCTCTGTGTCTCAAAGAACAGCTTTGCTCCACGTGTAGTTAACTGTGTAACACTTGATCATTAAGAGACTCAACTAGTGGACCTGCCTACCAGACCATAATGGTCTATTTAGTGGTATTTATAGGCTGACTGGTGGACCTTGGAGCGGAGTAATGGCCCTAGACGAGATAAGAGAACAACGTTCGGGTCGTAGATAAGCCACCTACACCCATCCTTGTCCCCTGTCACCTTTCTTATTCTTTCTCCAGGGTTTTTTCTGCACAGAAAAGTTCTGGGGCGGGCTGTCTGCTGTAAGTCCAAACAGTAATTTATTTTTTAAAATCCAAAAATATATATATATATTTAGTGAAGATTAAACTTGAGGCTAATATCAGATATAAAGTATATAGACAAGATAATGGAGCAAAAAAAACACACAAAAAAGATCTTTGAGAATTAACAATCACCAAAATAAAACTATAGACTGAGGGAATCTCGTTCTCCAAAATGATGCTTTTCAGGGGTATTTTTGTCATGGCACGCGGCCCCCGTTTTGAGTCACTCTGATACCGTGAGTCATGGCACGCGGCCCCCGTTTTGAGTCACTCCGATACTGTGAGTCATAGCACGCGGCCCCCGTTTTGAGTCACTCTGATACCGTGAGTCATGGCACGCGGCCCCCGTTTTGAGTCACTCCGAAACCGTGAGTCATGGCACGCGGCCCCCGTTTTGAGTCACTCTGATACCGTGAGTCATGGCACGCGGCCCCCGTTTTGAGTCACTCCGATACCGTGAGTCATGGCACGCGGCCCCCGTTTTGAGTCACTCCGATACTGTGAGTCATGGCACGCGGCCCCCGTTTTGAGTCACTCTGATACCGTGAGTCATAGCACGCGGCCCCCGTTTTGAGTCACTCCGATACCGTGAGTCATGGCACGCGGCCCCCGTTTTGAGTCACTCTGATACTGTGAGTCATGGCACGCGGCCCCCGTTTTGAGTCACTCCGATACCAGAATAGCAGGAAATTGGCTTTAAAACAGCCACATTTTTGTCTGCGGCATCTAAAAGATTTTGGCCGGCGAACGTGCCTACTGCCACGCCCCTGCCACGACCCTGCCACGCCCTGCCACGCCCACCACCTCAGCCCCATTTTGATCCAGAGAAAACGCCATGTTGAATTCCAAGCCCTGCCTTTTAGTTTTGGTTCCCTTTTATATAATGCCTGTTGGTAGATCTCTTCCAGTCACACGTCTTCATTGATCTACGATGCGGAGACAACGGAAGCAGTTCATTTTTCTGCCACAGTAATTAGTGGTTAATTAGCTGTCAGAGTAACCATCCATCCCCACCACATATCATACAGTCCCAGTGAGGATCAACCTATTGCCAGACCCTCCCTAACTTGCTCCTTCTCTCTCCCTCTCTCCCCTCCCTCCCTCTCTCCCTCCCACTTGTCGCTCCCTCTCTCCATCCCTCCCTCTCTCCCCCTCCATCCCTCCCTCTCTCCATCCTCCCTCTCTCCATCCCTCCTCCATCCCTCTCCATCCCTCCCTCTCTCCATCCCACTTGTCGTCTCCATCCCACTCTCTCCCTCTCTCCCTCTCCTCTCCCTCTCTCCCTCTCTCCCTCTCTCCCATCCCTCCCTCTCTCCATCCCTCCCCCTCTCTCCCTCCCTCCCTCTCTCCCTCTCCCCTCCCACTTGTCGTTCCCTCTCTCCCTCTCTCCCTCTCCTCTCTCCCTCCCACTTGTCTCCCTCCCTCCCTCTCTCCCTCTCCCTCTCTCCCTCCCACTCTCCCTCCCTCTCCCTCCCTCTCTCTCTCCCATCCCTCCCTCCCTCTCCCCCTCTCTCCCTCCCTCCCTCCCTCTCTCCCTCCCACTTGTCGTTCCCTCCCTCCCTCCCCCTCCCTCCCTCCTCCTCCCTCTCCCCTCCCTCCCTCCTCCCTCCCTCCCTCTCTCCCTCCCTCCCTCCCTCTCTCCCTCCCACTTGTCGTTCCCTCCCTCCCTCTCCCTCCCTCCCACTTGTCGTTCCCTCCTCCCCCCTCCCTCCCCCTCCCACCCTCCCTCCCTCCCTCCCTCCCTCCCTCCCTCCCTCCCTCTCCCCTCCCACTTGTCGTTCCTCCCTCTCTCCCCCCCTCCCTCCCTCTCTCCCTCCCATCCCTCCCTCTCTCCCTCCCACTTGTCGTTCCCTCCCTCTCTCCCTCCCTCCCACTTGTCGTTCCCTCCCCTCCTCTCCCCTCCCTCCCTCTCCCCTCCCTCCCTCTGTCCCTCCCACTCCCTCCCTCCCTCCCTCTCCTCCCATCCCTCCCTCCCTCCCACTCTCCCTCTCTCCCCATCCCCTCTCTCCCTCCCACTTGTCGTCCCTCCCTCTCTCCCATCCCTCCCTCTCTCCCTCCCACTTGTCGCTCCCTCCCTCTCTCCCATCCCTCCCTCCTCCCACTTGTCGTTCCCTCCCTCCATCCCTCTCTCCCTCCCTCCCTCCCTCTCTCCCATCCCTCCCTCTCTCCCTCCCACTTGTCGTTCCCTCCCTCCCTCCCTCCCTCCCTCCCCCTCCCACTTGTCGTTCCCTCCCTCTCTCCCATCCCTCCCTCTCTCCCTCCCCACTCCTCCCTCCCTCCTCCCATCCCTCCCTCTCCCCCCTCCCTCCCTCTCTCCCCATCCCTCCCTCTCTCCCTCCCACTTGTCGTTCCTCCCTCCCCTCTCTCCCCATCCCTCCCTCTCTCCCTCCCACTTGTCGTTCCTCCCTCTCTCCCATCCCTCCCTCCCTCCCTCCCACTTGTCCCCTCCCTCCCTCCCTCTCTCCCATCCCTCCCTCTCTCCCTCCCACTTGTCGTTCCCTCCCTCCCTCTCTCTCCCTCCTCCCTCCTCCCTCTCCCTCCCTCCCTCCCTCTCTCCCATCCCTCCCTCTCTCCCTCCCACTTGTCGTTCCCTCTCCTCCCTCCCTCCCTCTCTCCCTCCCACTCCCTCCCTCCCTCCCTCTCTCCCTCCCTCTCTCCCTCCCTCCCTCCCTCCCTCTCCCATCCCTCCCTCCCCACCCTCTCTCCTCCCACTTGTCGTCTCTCCCTCTCTCCCTCCCTCCCTCCCCCTCCCTCTCTCCCATCCCTCCATCCCTCCCTCCCTCTCCCTCTCTCTCCTCCCTCTCTCCCCCTCCCCCTCTCTCCTCCCACTTCCCTCTCCATCCCTCCCTCCCTCCCTCTCTCCCTCTCTCCCTCCCTCTCTCCCATCCCTCCCTCTCTCCCTCCCACTCCCCTCCCTCTCCATCCCATCCCTCTCCCTCCCTCTCTCCCATCCCTCTCCCTCCCACTTCTCCCTCTCCATCCCTCCCTCCCTCCCTCTCCCCTCCCTCCCTCCCTCTCTCCCATCCCTCCTCCCTCTCTCCCATCCCTCCCTCTCCCTCTCTCCCATCCCTCCCTCCCTCTCCCCACTTGTCGTTCCCTCTCTCCCATCCCTCCCTCTCTCCCATCCCTCCCTCTCTCCCTCCCACTTGTCGTTCCCTCTCCATCCCTCCGTCATCAACAGATTGTTAGTACATGAATAGTAATAATGTGTTTCACCTCGTTATTGGGGCCCATCAGTTCTCCCAGAGGCCTCAATGAATAATCACCCTGCTATCTATCAATCATGTGCTATGAAACTTTCTTTCCCTCCCTCCCTCTCTTTATCACTAATGTGTTCGAGAAACCGTCAAGACACAAATCACAGATTAAAGAGTCGAGTTGGCGGCAAGGTATTTTCCTCCCTCCCTCCCTCCCTCCTTCCCTCTCTCCCTCCCTCCCTCCCTCTCTCCCTCCCTCCTCCATCCCTCCCTCCCTCCCTCCTTCACTCTTCCTCTCCTACGTCTTTCCCTCTCCCCTCTCTATACGACCTCCCTAACCCTCTCCCCCTCCCTTCCTTCCTTCCTTCCTTCCTTCCTTCCTTCCTTCCCTACGTCTCCCCCTTCCCGACCCTACATTTCTCTCTTCCCCCTTTCCTACGCTCTCTCCTCTCTCCCTCCTTTCCTCCCCCTTCCCGACCCTACATTTCTCTCCTCCCTCCTACCCCTTTCCTCCCCCCTTCCCTACCCTCCATCTCCCTCTCTCCTCTCTCTCCTCCTCCCCCTTCCCTCTCTCTCCTCTCTCTCTCCCCCATTCCCTACCCTCCATCTCCCTCCTTCCCCTCTCTCTCTCTCTCCTCCCCCTTCCCTACCTTCCATCTCCCTCCTTCCCTCTCTCCTCCCCCTTCCCTACCTTCCATCTCCCTCCTCCCCTCTCCCCCCTCCCTTCCCTCCTTCCTCCCTCCTCCCTCTCTCCTCCCCCCTTCCCTACCTTCCATCTCCCTCCTTCCCTCTCTCCTCTCTCCCCCCCTTCCCTACCCTCCATCTCCCTCCTTCCCTCTCTCCTCTTCCCTACCTCTCCCCCTTCCCTACCCTCTCATCTCCCCCTCCTTCCCTCTCTCCTCCCCCTTCCCTACCCTCCATCTCCCTCCTTCCCTCTCTCCTCTCTCCTCCCCTTCCCTACCCTCCATCTCCCTCCTTCCCTCTCTCCTCCCCCTTCCCTCCCCCATCTCCCTCCTTCCCTCTCCCTCCCCCTTCCCTACCTCCATCTCCTCCTTCCCTCTCTCCTCTCTCCTCCCCCCCATTCCCTACCTTCCATCTCCCTCTCCTTCCCCCCTTCCCTCCCTCCTCCCTCCTTCCTCCCCTCTTCCCTACCCCCGTCCATCCCTCCTTCCCTCTCTCCTCTCTCCTCCCCCTTCCCTACCCTCCATCTCCCTCCTTCCCTCTCTCCTCCCCCTTCCCTCCCTCCATCTCCCTCCTTCCTCTCTCCTCCCCCCTTCCCTCCTCCCCCTCTCTCCCTCCTTCCCTCCTCCCTCCTTCCTCTCTCCTCTCTCCCCCCTTCCCTACCTTCCATCTCCCTCCTTCCCTCTCTTCTCTCTCCCCCCTCCTTCCCTACCCTCCATCTCCCTCCCTTCCATCTCCCTCCCCCTTCCCTCTCCTCTCTCTCCCCCCTTCCCTACCCTCCATCTCCCTCCTTCCCTCTCTCCTCTCTCCTCCCCCTTCCCTACCCTCCATCTCCCTCCTTCCCTCTCTCCTCCCCCCTTCCCTACCCTCCATCTCCCTCCTTCCCTCTCTCCTCTCTCTACCCCTTCCCCCTTCCCCCCTCTCCCTCCTTCCTCCTTCCCTCTCTCTCTCTTCCCCCTTCCCTACCCTCCATCTCCCTCCTTCCCTCTCTCCTCCCCCCCCTTCCCTACCCTCCATCTCCCTCCTTCCCCCTCCCTCTCTACTCCCCCTTCCCTACCCTCCATCTCCCTCCTTCCCTCTCTCTCCTCCCCTCCCCCTTCCCTACCCCCATCTCCTCTCCTCCTTCCCTCTCTCCTCTCTCCCCCCCTTCCCTACCTTCCATCTCCCTCCTTCCCTCTCTCTCTCTCTCCCCCTTCCCTCCCTCTCTCCCTCCTTCCCTATCTCCTCCCCCCTTCCCTACCCCGTCTCCCTCCTTCCCCCTCTCCATCTCTCCTTCTCTCCCCCCCCTTCCCTACCCTCCATCTCCCTCCTTCCCTCTCTCCTCTCTCCTCCCCCTTCCCTACCTTCCATCTCCCTCCTTCCTCTCTCCTCTCTCCTCCCTCCTTCCTCTCTCTCTCCTCCCCCTTCCCTCCCCCTCCCCTCCTCCTCTCCCCCTTCCCTACCCTCCATCTCCCTCCTTCCCTCTCTCCTCCCCTCCCTCCTTCCCTCTCCATCTCCTCCCCCTTCCCTCCCTCCATCTCCCCTTCCCTCCCTCCATCTTCCCTCCTCCATCTCCCTCCTTCCCTCTCTCCTCCCCTTCCCTACCCTCCATCTCCCTCCTTCCCTCTCTCCTCTCTCCCCCCCCTTCCCTACCCTCCATCTCCCTCCTTCCCTCTCTCCTCCCCCTTCCCTACCCTCCATCTCCCTCCTTCCCTCTCTCCTCTCTCGTCCCTCCCAACCTCTCCCCGGCTATTCAGTTGTCAGTAGGTCATTAGAATAACCCTCAGACTCTGACAGATATCCAATATATTGGAAACACAAGCCATTGTCCCAGCTCCTTGATCAATATCTACTGTGTGTTTGTCTCTGTTCATGCGGTAAAGGTGAATGGAAGGTGCCCTGGGGGACTCCCAAACGGTAGCCCTGGTCACAAGTAGTGCACTTTAAAGGGTATAGGGCGCCATTTTTGGACGCCGTCCTGGTGTTTTCTATGTAACCATAGCGACGCAAAGCAGGGGAATAAAAGAAGAAAAGTGTTGCAAGCTCAATAAACACACACACATCCACACACACACACACACATCCCCCCCCACACACACACATACATACATACACACACATCCCCACACACACATCCCCCCCACACACACACACATCACCCCCCACACACACACATCCCCCCACACACACACACACACATCCCCCCACACACACACACACATCCCCCCACACACACACACACACCCCCACACACACACACACACATCCCCCCCACACACACACACACACACCCCCCCACACACACACTTCCCCCACACACACACACACACACACATCCCCCCCCACACACACACACACACACATCCCCCCACACACACACACACATCCCCCCCCCCACACACACACACACACATCCCCCACACACACACACACACCCCCCCCACACACACACACACCCCTTTTACGTTTACACAGACAAGGACTCTAACCCCGCACTGATTTTAGATAAGCAAACAAAACCGAGATTATACTATTTAACTACTATTTAAATATGAATAGTCAACAAAGGACGATTTACAATATGTTTGCACATTCATGCTCTCTGATCCAGAACTAGCTCCGTCATGTGTTTAATCCACGCTCCACAATATAACCGTATATGAATGGAATAGTGTCCATACCAACGGCTTGAGGTATGAAACAGCATTATAGTGTCCATACCAACAGCTTGAGGTATGAAACAGCATTATAGTGTCCATACCAACAGCTTGAGGTATGAAACAGCATTATAATGTCCATACCAACGGCTTGAGGTATGAAACAGCATTATAGTGTCCATACCAACAGCTTGAGGTATGAAACAGCATTATAATGTCCATACCAACGGCTTGAGGTATGAAACAGCATTATAGTGTCCATACCAACGGCTTGAGGTATGAAACAGCATTATAGTGTCCATACCAACAGCTTGAGGTATGAAACAGCATTATAGTGTCCATACCAACAGCTTGAGGTAAGAAACAGCATTATAGTGTCCATACCAACAGCTTGAGGTATGAAACAGCATTATAGTGTCCATACCAACAGCTTGAGGTATGAAACAGCATTATAGTGTCCATACCAACAGCTTGAGGTATGAAACAGCATTAGTGTCCATACCAACAGCTTGAGGTATGAAAAGGCATTATAATGTCCATACCAACAGCTTGAGGTATGAAACAGCATTATAATGTCCATACCAACAGCTTGAGGTATGAAACAGCATTAGTGTCCATACCAACAGCTTGAGGTATGAAAAGGCATTATAATGTCCATACCAACAGCTTGAGGTATGAAACAGCATTATAATGTCCATACCAACAGCTTGAGGTGTACTAAAGTGATTGAGTGAGTAAAAACAGACATCTATTGTGGCAAAGCAACATCGCCTAGTTAACCAGTCTGAATTCTTCTCTCACCATTTGAGGTTTAGCATTCAGACTGGTTTAACTAGGCTTGGTTGTCTAGCCACCACAGACCCTCATTCTCTCTCTCGCTCTCAATCACTGTATTGGACCACCAAGTTTATGTGCGTATACGAGAAATCAAAATGTATAGAGGGAGAGTTGAGATGGGTTTAACCAAGCTAACCCCCCTCTATCAACTGGAAATGGAACATTCCAGAGTTCTAGATGGAACATTCCAGAGTTCTAGATGGAACATTCCAGAGTTCTAGATGGAACATTCCAGAGTTCTAGATGGATGATCCCTACGTAGCCGATATGTCACCTCTATCTCTGGGCATTCTGTTTGCAAATCTCTCTGTACTATACAGTAGTCGACACATGATGCATGGCTAGCTGTGAATGATAGTCCCTTGACTCGCAAACACACACACACACACTCACCACTCAAACACACACTCACCACTCAAACATTCACACACACACTCACCACTCACACACACACTCACCACTCAAACACACACTCACCACTCACACACCAACGCACCTGATTGGCCTGATAGCGTCCTCTGGCTTGGCAACAGAATTGCACTTCACTCACTTTTCTATCCAGCCCTCCTTTCCCCCTCTCTCCATCCTCCCCCCGTTCCCTCGCCAAGAACCTATGAAATCGCTCCATTCCACTGGACTGGGATGCAATATTAATATTGTAAGAATTACAGTAACCTACAATTCCCCGAGCTGAAACTCCTGAGTCGAGGGCAGTTTTATGGTCAGAGTATGCTAATCTGAGGTTCAGACGAGGAGATTGGGATTGGTTGGAGGGTGGTGGAGTGGGGGGTGGGTGTTCCCAGTGGATGGAGCTTCTCCTTGTCTGGGGGGGATGATATCACAATGGAATCTGCTTGAGTACTAGTAGTATCTCTTAAAAAAAATATTAATTGGAAAATGGTAGTTCAGTTCTCCTCTCCTTTCGTGTGTGCTAAAATCCCTCACCATATTTTTTTCACATTTGTTTATTTATCCATTGTTTGTGCTTTTAATGTTTGGGTACTCCCCTACTGCTCTTAGTATGTTTGGGTACTCCCCTACCGCTCTTAGTATGTTTGGGTACTCCCCTACCGCTCTTAGTATGTTTGGGTACTCCCCTACTGCTCTTAGTATGTTTGGGTACTCCCCTACTGCTCTTAGTATGTTTGGGTACTCCCCTACTGCTCTTAGTATGTTTGGGTACTCCCCTACTGCTCTTAGTATGCTTGGGTACTCCCCTACTGCTCTTAGTATGCTTGGGTACTCCCCTACTGCTCTTAGTATGCTTGGGTACTCCCCTACTGCTCTTAGTATGTTTGGGTACTCCCCTACTGCTCTTAGTATGTTTGGGTGCTCCCCTACTGCTCTTAGTATGTTTGGGTACTCCCCTATTGCTCTTTAACATTTTCTAATTGGGTCTCCTGTGTTTTTTAAACCAAATGTTCCATTGAGTTTAATCCTCCACTGTCCAAGTGTATCTCTCTCCCTCTTTCTCTCTCCTCATATCATTGTGACCATGCCATCAGTTGTTATAATGTAATGTTATTGTAATGTTTTGCTGTTATTCATGTAACTGCTGTGGAATCTACTTCTACTCTGGCAATCTTCTCCATATAACCAATAACCCTTCCTCCTCCTCCTCCTCCACCCGACGAATCCCCCATTTTATCAACCATCCCTCCCCCTTATCCCCTACCTACCTATTCATCAACTGTCCCTTCCCCTCCCTCGCTGTCTCCTCTCCCCTCCTCCATCCGCCCCTCCCTCTCTGCAGGACTTCTGGCAGGTATGGGGCGTGTCCCGAGCAGCATGTGTGTGTGTTTGAACCAAGGCCTTATCTGATAACTGTGTACTCTGTTCACTGTACCTCCCTCCATCTCTCTCTCCTTCTAATTCCTCCCTCCCTACTCTCTACCTCCATCTCTCTCTCCTTCTAATTCCTCCCTCCCTACTCTCCAACTCCCTCCATCTCTCTCTACCTCTACTTCTCTCTCTGCCTCCAACTCCCTCCATCTCTCTCTACCTCTACTTCACTCTCTGCCTCTACTTCACTCTCTGCCTCTACTTCACTCTCTGCCTCTACTTCTCTCTCTGCCTCTACTTCTCTCTCTACCTCCAACTCCCTCCATCTCTCTCTACCTCTACTTCTCTCGCTGCCTCTACTTCTCTCTCTACCTCCAACTCCCTCCATCTCTCTCTACCTCTACTTCTCTCGCTGCCTCTACTTCTCTCGCTGCCTCTACTTCTCTCGCTGCCTCCAACTCCCTCCATCTCTCTCTACCTCTACTTCTCTCTCTACCTCCAACCCCTCCATCTCTCTCTACCTCTACTTCACTCTCCCCTGTAGATCTTCCATATATACAGGACCAGTCAAAAGTTTTAGAACACCTACTCATTCAAGGGTTTTTCTTTTTTGACTATTTTCTACATTGTAGATTAATAGTGAGGACATTACAACTATGAAATAATGTAGTAACCAAAAAAGTATTAAACAAATCTAAATATCATGAAGGCAAAGGGTAGCTTCTTAGAAGAATCTCAAATATAAAATATATTTTGATTTCACTTTTTTGGGGGGGGGTTTACTACATGATTCCATATGTGTTATTTCATAGTTTTGATGTCATCACTATTATTCTACAATGTAGAAGAAGAGTAGAAATAAAGAAAAAAGCCCTGGAATGAATAGATGTTCTAAACCTTTTGACCGGTAGTGTAGTTGTCAGTGGGGAGGAAAAACACACTGTAGAAGTTTCTCTGGTCATGTTGTATTGCATCTCAACTTCAGCAGAGTGTAAAGTGCTTAACCAAAGTCACGGGTTGTGTCCCCAAAAAGGGACCCTAATTCCCTCTTAAGTGCACTACTTTTGCCCAGAGCCCATTTTAGGGAATAGGGTGCCATTTGGGACTAAGGCCTCACCACAACCCCAGCAGGATAGAACACTGGCCAAGCCCCAAATAGTGCATTAAACATGGATCTATTTCCATCAGGAATCATTGGAATCGTAATACAAAACCCTCCACAACTGACTCTTGGCACTGTGGATGTCAGAGTGGAATAGGTTTAGTGATCAACGGAAAGTCGGCCTAGTATGGTTTATGATATAGAGAAACGGACGGAAGGACTGGGGCATAAAATACTGGGCCATCATCTTCTGCACCGGTACAACAGGGAAGGATGGAGAGTGCTTGTGTGCGTAAACATACACCAAGTCATATATCACACACCTGCTGCTGCCTGTCTCTTCAGTGGCTCTTTGTGTTTGAATCTAGATGACGGTCTACCCTCCCTGTTGCTCTAGGCGTTTAACCACCCTCCCTGTTGCTCTAGGGGTTTAACCACCCTCCCTGTTGCTCTAGGCGTTTAACCACCCTCCCTGTTGCTCTAGGGGTTTAACCACCCTCCCTGTTGCTCTAGGGGTTTAACCACCCTCCCTGTTGCTCTAGGGGTTTAACCACCCTCCCTGTTGCTCTAGGGGTTTAGCCACCCTCCCTGTTGCTCTAGGGGTTTAGCCACCCTCCCTGTTGCTCTAGGGGTTTAGCCACCCTCCCTGTTGCTCTAGGGGTTGAGCCACCCTCCCTGTTGCTCTAGGGGTTGAGCCACCCTCCCTGTTGCTCTAGGGGTTTAACCACCCTCCCTGTTGCTCTAGGGGTTTAGCCACCCTCCCTGTTGCTCTAGGCGTTTAGCCACCCTCCCTGTTGCTCTAGGGGTTTAACCACCCTCCCTGTTGCTCTAGGCGTTTAGCCACCCTACCTGTTGCTCTGGGGGTTGAGGCACCCTCCCTGTTGCTCTAGGCGTTGAACCACCCTCCCTGTTGCTCTAGGGGTTGAGCCACCCTCCCTGTTGCTCTAGGGGTTGAGCCACCCTCCCTGTTGCTCTAGGGGTTGAGCCACCCTCCCTGTTGCTCTAGGGGTTGAGCCACCCTCCCTGTGGCTCTAGGGGTTTAGCCACCCTCCCTGTTGCTCTACAGGCTGGTACAGGTTTAGCCACCCTCCCTGTTGCTCTAGGGGTTTAGCCACCCTCCCTGTTGCTCTACATGCTGGTACAGGTTGAGCCACCCTCCCTGTTGCTCTACAGGCTGGTACAGGTTTAGTTACCCTCCCTGTTGCTCTAGGGGTTTAGCCACCCTCCCTGTTGCTCTACATGCTGGTACAGGTTGAGCCACCCTCCCTGTTGCTCTACAGGCTGGTACAGGTTTAGCCACCCTCCCTGTTGCTCTAGGGGTTTAGCCACCCTCCCTGTTGCTCTACATGCTGGTACAGGTTGAGCCACCCTCCCTGTTGCTCTACAGGCTGGTACAGGTTTAGTTACCCTCCCTGTTGCTCTAGGGGTTTAGCCACCCTCCCTGTTGCTCTAGGGGTTTAGCCACCCTCCCTGTTGCTCTACATGCTGGTACAGGTTTAGCCACCCTCCCTGTTGCCCTGTGGTGCTCCCTGTTGCAGGCTGGTACCAGTTGCTTGGGGGTTGAGCCACCCTCCCTGTTGCTCTAGGCTGGTACAGGTTTAGCCACCCTCCCTGTTGCTCTGGGGGTTGAGCCACCCTCCCTGTTGCTCTACAGGCTGGTACAGGTTTAGTTACCCTCCCTGTTGCTCTAGGGGTTTAGCCACCCTCCCTGTTGCTCTACATGCTGGTACAGGTTGAGCCACCCTCCCTGTTGCTCTAGGGGTTTAGCCACCCTCCCTGTTGCTCTACATGCTGGTACAGGTTGAGCCACCCTCCCTGTTGCTCTACAGGCTGGTACAGGTTTAGCCACCCTCCCTGTTGCTCTAGGGGTTTAGCCACCCTCCCTGTTGCTCTACATGCTGGTACAGGTTGAGCCACCCTCCCTGTTGCTCTACAGGCTGGTACAGGTTTAGTTACCCTCCCTGTTGCTCTAGGGGTTTAGCCACCCTCCCTGTTGCTCTAGGGGTTTAGCCACCCTCCCTGTTGCTCTACATGCTGGTACAGGTTTAGCCACCCTCCCTGTTGCTCTACAGGCTGGTACAGGTTTAGTTACCCTCCCTGTTGCTCTAGGGGTTGAGCCACCCTCCCTGTTGCTCTGGGGGTTGAGCCACCCTCCCCGTTGCTCTACAGGCTGGTACAGGTTTAGTTACCCTCCCTGTTGCTCTGGGGGTTGAGCCACCCTCCCTGTTGCTCTACAGGCTGGTACAGGTTTAGTTACCCTCCCTGTTGCTCTAGGGGTTTAGCCACCCTCCCTGTTGCTCTACATGCTGGTACAGGTTTAGTTACCCTCCCTGTTGCTCTGGGGGTTGAGCCACCCTCCCTGTTGCTCTACAGGCTGGTACAGGTTTAGTTACCCTCCCTGTTGCTCTACATGCTGGTACAGGTTGAGCCACCCTCCCTGTTGCTCTACAGGCTGGTACAGGTTTAGTTACCCTCCCTGTTGCTCTGGGGGTTTAGCCACCCTCCCTGTTGCTCTACAGGCTGGTACAGGTTTAGTTACCCTCCCTGTTGCTCTACAGGCTGGTACAGGTTTAGCCACCCTCCCTGTTGCTCTACAGGCTGGTACAGGTTTAGCCACCATCCCTGTTGCTCTACAGGCTGGTACAGGTTTAGTTACCCTCCCTGTTGCTCTACAGGCTGGTACAGGTTTAGTTACCCTCCCTGTTGCTCTACAGGCTGGTACAGGTTTAGTTACCCTCCCTGTTGCTCTACAGGCTGGTACAGGTTTAGTTACCCACCCTGTTGCTCTACAGGCTGGTACAGGTTTAGTTACCCTCCCTGTTGCTCTACATGCTGGTACAGGTTTAGTTACCCTCCCTGTTGCTCTAGGGGTTTAGCCACCCTCCCTGTTGCTCTACAGGCTGGTACAGGTTTAGTTACCCTCCCTGTTGCTCTACAGGCTGGTACAGGTTTAGTTACCCTCCCTGTTGCTCTACAGGCTGGTACAGGTTGAGACACCCTCCCTGTTGCTCTACATGCTGGTACAGGTTGAGCCACCCTCCCTGTTGCTCTACATGCTGGTACAGGTTGAGCCACCCAGGCTGGTACAGGTTGAGCCACCCTCCCTGTGGCCAGAGGATTAGATACAGGATCTACCTGCTAGGTGACCTTTAAACAGCAGGGATGTGCCTTGTTTAACCTGTAGCACGGTGAGACACACCAAGACCCAGAGATATGGAGCAGGAACAAGGAGGTCTGAGACCTAGCAGGAAGGGAGGGTAGTGAGGCAGTACACAGCCCTGTCCAGTGGAGGTATGAGACCTAGCAGGAAGGGAGGGTAGTGAGGCAGTATACACAGCCCTGTCCAGTGGAGGTATGAGACCTAGCAGGAAGGGAGGGTAGTGAGGCAGTATACACAGCCCTGTCCAGTGGAGGTCTGAGACCTAGCAGGAAGGGAGGGTAGTGAGGCAGTATACACAGCCCTGTCCAGTGGAGGTCTGAGACCTAGCAGGAAGGGAGGGTAGTGAGGCAGTATACACAGCCCTGTCCAGTGGAGGTCTGAGACCTAGCAGGAAGGGAGGGTAGTGAGGCAGTATACACAGCCCTGTCCAGTGGAGGTCTGAGACCTAGCAGGAATGGAGGGTAGTGAGGCAGTATACACAGCCCTGTCCAGTGGAGGTCTGAGACCTAGCAGGAAGGGAGGGTAGTGAGGCAGTATACACAGCCCTGTCCAGTGGAGGTCTGAGACCTAGCAGGAAGGGAGGGTAGTGAGGCAGTACACAGCCCTGTCCAGTGGAGGTCTGAGACCTAGCAGGAAGGGAGGGTAGTGAGGCAGTACACACAGCCCTGTCCAGTGGAGGTATGAGACCTAGCAGGAAGGGAGGGTAGTGAGGCAGTATACACAGCCCTGTCCAGTGGAGGTCTGAGACCTAGCAGGAAGGGAGGGTAGTGAGGCAGTACACAGCCCTGTCCAGTGGAGGTCTGAGACCTAGCAGGAAGGGAGGGTAGTGAGGCAGTATACACAGCCCTGTCCAGTGGAAGTCTGAGACCTAGCAGGAAGGGAGGGTAGTGAGGCAGTACACAGCCCTGTCCAGTGGAGGTCTGAGACCTAGCAGGAAGGGAGGGTAGTGAGGCAGTACACAGCCCTGTCCAGTGGAGGTCTGAGACCTGGGAGGGTAGGGAGGGTAGTGAGGCAGTACACACAGCCCTGTCCAGTGGAGGTCTGAGACCTGGGAGGGTAGGGAGGGTAGTGAGGCAGTACACAGCCCTGTCCAGTGGAGGTCTGAGACCTGGGAGGGTAGGGAGGGTAGTGAGGCAGTACACAGCCCTGTCCAGTGGAGGTCTGAGACCTGGGAGGGTAGGGAGGGTAGTGAGGCAGTACACACAGCCCTGTCCAGTGGAGGTCTGCGTGTAGATCTTTTCAGGGAGAATGAAACACCCTGCACTATGCAACAATATGGGTCAGGGTAGACTGGTGCCAAGGCATGGATTACTTCACCTTCACCCGTGTGTGTGTGTGTGTGTGTGTGTGTGTGTGTGTGTAAATGTTTGAATGATCAACCACACAGGACCATGTGCTAATTCGAGTGTGTCACAACAAAGTATTTGAAGAGGACAAACGTCAACACTTGCCAAGCTGAGATGCAATAAGAAACTTCTACTCTGTTAGTGCTGAATGACAACAGTCCTGTTCCCCTGTTTACGTCTCTCCCTCTCTTTACTCTTTCACTCACTCTCTTCTCGTTCTTTCCCTCCCTCTTTCACTCACTCTCTTCTCGTTCTTTCCCTCCCTCTTTCACTCACTCTCTTCTCGTTCTTTCCCTCCCTCTTTCACTCACTCTCTTCTCGCTCTTTCCCTCCCTCTTTCACTCACTCTCTTCTCGTTCTTTCCCTCCCTCTTTCACTCACTCTCTTCTCGTTCTTTCCCTCCCTCTTTCACTCACTCTCTTCTCGTTCTTTCCCTCCCTCTTTCACGCTCTCCCTTCACCCCCTCCTCTATGCTTCCATCTTCCTCTTCTCTGTCACCCTCTCGCTCTCTCCAGCCTTGTCCAATGCTTTGGCGCTGCTGTAGCTCTTTCCCAGCATGCTCTGCTCCTTGCCTGTGTCTGAAGGGAGGACCGTACTGTATGTAGAGCAGCACGGTTCTGCAGGTTATAGCTCCCCCTCTCTGCAGCCGGCATGGTGGCACCACAGGGTGATCTAAACCCAGGAAATGAATCATCTCTCCATTTGCTGGATAGCTTCTTATGGCCCGGGTCCAATACTTTTACTGGGTTGGGAAAACAAAGCTACTAGAATCTTGCTTTCACCTACCCTCTAGTGTTCGGTCAGTGATTTATGGTTGTATCCTAATTCTCCAACGTTCTTTTGAATGTGTACACTTGTGCTTTTAAATCCAAAGCTACTTCGTGCTTTCACCAAGCCACTAGTGTTAGATCAATGATGCCTCAAGAAGGAAGGGGGCATTTTTCCAGCCTTGGAACAGAGCCCAGAACATAGAATTAGAATGGCTAGAACATTCTACTCATTCTATGTCTTTGGCCCATTGAAACCCCTTTCTTCTATTGATAGAATCCCAGCACTAGAATGATTCTATTGATAGAATCCCAGCACTAGAATGATTCTATTGATAGAATCCCAGCACTAGAATGATTCTATTGATAGAATCCCAGCACTAGAATGATTCTATTGATAGAATCCCAGCACTAGAATGATTCTATTGATAGAATCCCAGCACTAGAATGATTCTATTGATAGAATCCCAGCACTAGAATGATTCTATTGATAGAATCCCAGCACTAGAATGATTCTATTGATAGAATCCCAGCACTAGAATGATTCTATTGATAGAATCCCAGCACTAGAATGATTCTATTGATTGAATCCCAGCACTAGAATGATTCTATTGATTGAATCCCAGCACTAGAATGATTTTATTGATTGAATCCCAGCACTAGAATGATTCTATTGATTGAATCCCAGCTCTAGAATGATTCTATTGATTGAATCCCAGCACTAGAATGATTCTATTGATTGAATCCCAGCACTAGAATGATTCTATTCTATTGATAAAACACACCACCTGTGGCCTTTATCGCTCTGTGATGCCACGGCAACCACTATCTGTCATGTGACTGGTTGCAACGCCTGTCACTCACAAAGGAATGCTGACGGGGCTGCTGCCATGGAAACAAACATGCCTGTTGTCTTGTCGTCACACAAGTTCTTAGTTGTTATAGCTACTGACTTTTATTGTGTTTCAGCGGCTGGAACAGACCTTCCAAGGACAGTTGTGTATCAGCCCTCCTCCTCCTCCTTTCTCGCTCTCTTTGTCTCTCCCTCACTAGCTCTGACTTTGTTGTTCTTTCTCTCTCTCACACACACACACTCACACACACACACACACACACACATACACACAGAGAGGTTGGGCTGGTGTGATTTGACTGCACACCTGGTTATCTACTCCTACAGCTGTTGATCCTTAGTGACCATAATAGTTAATTGAACGTCACACCATTTCTCTGAGATTCATTCATCTTTACATGTGGTTGCCTTCGGTCTCTCTCTCTCTCTCTGAATATTTATGTCTAGAGGTTATTAGCAGCACACCTGCTCTGCTAGTCAATCCACTGGAGACCTGGCTGGTGTTCAGTAGAGTACTATCTAATCATATCTGTACTTGCCCCCCCAAAAAGAACCTTCCAGAAGGACAACCATCTCTGCAGCACTCCACCAATCAGACCTTTATGGTAGAGTGACCAGGCGGAAGCCACTCCTCAGTAAAAGGAACATAACAGCCTGCTTGGAGTTTTACTAAAGGCACCTAAAGACTCTCAGAACATGAGAAACCAGATTCTCTGGTCTGATGAAATCAAGATTGAACTCTTTGGCCTGAATGCCAAGCGTCTCGTCTGGAGGAAACCTGGCACCATCCCTATGGTGAAGCATGGTGGTGGCAGGATCATGCTGTGGGGATGTTTTTCAGCGGCAGGGACTGGGAGACGAGTCCGGATAGAGGGAAAAATCAATGGCGCAAAGTACAGATGAACGGAGCAATGAGATCCTTGATGATAACCTTCTCCAGAGCACTCAGGACCTCACACTGGGGCAAAGGTTCACCTTCCAACAGGACAACGACCCGAAACACACAGCCAAGACAATGCAGGAGTGGCTTCGGGACAAGTCTGTGAATTTCTTTGAGTGGCCCAGCCAGAGCCCGAACATGAACCCAATCGAACATCTCTGGAGAGACCTGAAAATAGCTGTGCAGCGACGCTCCCCATGCAACCTGACAGAGCGTTGAGAGGATCTGCAGAGAAGAATGGGAGGAACTCTCCAAATACAGGTGTGCCAATCTTGTAGTGTCAAACCCAAGGAGACTCTAGGCTGTAATCACTGCCAAAAGTGCTTCAACGAAGTACTGAGTAAATGATCTGAATACTAATGTAAATTATATATATATATATTTTTATACATTTGCAAACATTTCTAAAAACCTGTTTTTGCTTTGTTATGTGGTATTGTGTGTAGATTTAATCCATTTTAGAATAAGGCTGTAAGGTAACAACATTTTGGAAAAAGTCCAGGGGTCTGAATACCTTCCGAATGCACTGTCGGTCTCTATTTCTCTGTCTGGACTGACCTACCTGTGGTAAATGAGACTTCAAGCCTCAGTAGCATATGTCACAAGCTGCTAGTTCTGATATTACAATCAGCCAATGAGGTCAATTTAAATCTGTAATGTCAGAACTAGCAGCTTGTGATTAGCTTTCTCTCCCTGGGCCTCCCTTCAATCAGCCAAGCAGGTCACTTAAAAAAAAAAAAAAAAATCTCTGTTTATTTCACCTCTCTAAAGGATCTCTTATCCCATAGCTGCCTCACGTGACCCCGTAGCGGCCTCACGTGACCCCGTAGCGGCCTCACGTGACCCTGCGGCCTCACGTGACCCTATAGCACAGGGAACCAGCCCACACAGACAGACAGGGCAGCTGCACAAAGACTCCAAACTACACAGTTAAAATACATTTCCATATCTGAGGCTTTTCTCGGTGTCTCTCTCTCTCACGCACCCAAACAGTACGTACACTAAATTACCAACAGGATGTGGACACCTGCTCATCCAACATATCATTCCAAAAATCATGAGCATTAATATGGAGTTGGTCCCCCCCCCCCCCCCTTTGCTGCTGTAACAGCCTCCACTCTTCTGGGACGGCTTTCTACTCCAGCCGACGCTTTTCGCATTTCGCACGGTGATCTTAGGCTTGTGTGCTGCTGCTCAGCCACGGAAACACATTTCATGAAAATCTAGACAAAGTGATTGTGCTGACGTTGCTTCGAGGCAGTTTGGAACTCGGGTAGGAACCGAGAACAGGCGTTTTTTTTCTTCAGCACTAGCCGGTCCCGTTCTTTTTGAGCTTGTGTGGCCTACCACTTACCGACTGAGCCGTTGTTGCTCCTAGACGTTTCCACTTCACAATAACAGCACTTACAGTTGACCGGGAGCAGCTCCAGCAGGGCCGAACTGACTTGTTGGAAAGGTGGAATCCTATGACGGTGCCATGTTGAAGGCCATTCTACTGCCAATGTTTGTCTATGGAGATTGCATGGCTGTGTGCTCAATTTTATACACCTGTCAGCAATGGGCGTGTATGAAATAGACGGAGCCACTAATCTGAAGGGGTGTCCACACACTTTTGTATATATAGTGTATGTCTCTCTCTCCACACCACTGCTTTACTCTCTCTGTCTGTCTCTCTGTCTCTCTGTCTCTCTCTCTCTCAGCTGCGGTGTTGGACAGGGCAGATAGTTGATCGTCATTAATGTGTTGCTGTTACTACAGTGCATTAAAGAGGACCAGGCCCAAACCACCACGGGTCCCCGGGCCTCACCCCGGGCTTCACCCCGGGCCTCACCCCAGAACCAGTTGTTTTGTTCTAGTTTTCTGATGGTGTTGAAAGTGAAGTCCACGTAGTATAAAACACCCTGTGAAAGAGATTGTGCCGCCTGTCAACGCAGCATCGTAATCAAACAGAGGTTCTCCTCTGATGTATCTGTGGTTTAACCAGCTGTCTTTTGAAGTCATGACGAAGCGTTGACGAGAACACAGTTGAACGCAGCGGCGCCCCCTGGTGCCTAGCGGTGTCCATTGACAGGAGCTGACCTTGTGGGTGGACACTGACAGGGGGAGCAACTATTTTCAGGCTAGATTCAATCTGTTTTCATTACAACCCCCTGTGTTTTGTTGTTGTTGTTGACAGGTCTGCTTTGAGCTCACGTTGTGACAGGGAATGGGACTTCTCTGACGAGGCACTTTGTTGTTGATTGGAAACTGAGAACTTCAAACTATGAATGTTTTTGTAGGAGTGTTTTTAGAAAGCACCCGGAGGTATCCAACCAGGATACATGTAGTATCTATATCTATCACAAAGCTCTGTTGTTGGCTGTACTGCACAGACTGTTCTGGGATCAGGGAATAGTTGGCTGTATAGGATAGTAGTTGGCTGTACTGCACAGACTGATCTGGGATCAGGGAATAGTTGGCTGTATAGGATAGTAGTTGTCGGTACTGCACAGACTGATCTGGGATCAGGGAATAGTTGTCTGTACTGCACAGACTGATCTGGGATCAGGGAATAGTTGGCTGTACTGCACAGACTGATCTGGGATCAGGGAATAGTTGGCTGTACTGCACAGACTGATCTGGGATCAGGGAATAGTTGTCTGTACTGCACAGACTGATCTGGGATCAGGGAATAGTTGGCTGTACTGCACAGACTGATCTGGGATCAGGGAATAGTTGGCTGTACTGCACAGACTGATCTGGGATCAGGGAATTGTCTGTACTGCACAGACTGATCTGGGATCAGGGAATAGTTGGCTGTATAGGATAGTAGTTGTCTGTACTGCACAGACTGATCTGGGATCAGGGAATAGTTGGCTGTTTAGTAGTTGGCTGTACTGCACAGACTGATCAGGGAATAGTTGGCTGTATAGTAGTTGTCTGTACTGCACAGACTGATCTGGGATCAGGGAATAGTTGGCTGTATAGTAGTTGGCTGTACTGCACAGACTGATCTGGGATCAGGGAATAGTTGGCTGTATAGGATAGTAGTTGGCTGTACTGCACAGACTGATCTGGGATCAGGGAATAGTTGGCTGTATAGTAGTTGGCTGTACTGCACAGACTGATCTGGGATCAGGGAATAGTTGTCGGTACTGCACAGACTGATCTGGGATCAGGGAATAGTTGGCTGTATAGTAGTTTGCTGTACTGCACAGACTGATCTGGGATCAGGTAATAGACTACACACAACCCCCCCACTTTTAATGGCATTCTGAACTGGATATTTCACAAACAGCAGCGCTGCATTTAACTTGCATCCAAGTGAACTGAGTTGAAAGACTTGAGTCTTTCTGCATGCAGCCCTGTGGCTGTACTGTGGTTATTCAGTCCAGTGACTTTGGCTCAAACCGTTGCTTAGTTAGACTCTGGGAGTTCAGTTGAGTTTCGGCCTAGTTTGGTTCCCTGGAAAGCCACTCGAGTGAAATAAGTTGAGAGATTTAGATTAAATCATGCACGCATCTGGCTGTTTTTCAGATCTAGTCATAGTTCACTGGAGTGTTTGGCTAGTAGTTGACTTCAGCAGGACTGCTAGCCTGGCTGGACTGGTTGCTAGCCTGGCTGGACTGCTAGCCTGGCTGGACTGGTTGCTAGCCTGGCTGGACTGCTAGCCTGGCTGGACTGGTTGCTAGCCTGGTTGCTAGCCTGGCTGGACTGGTTGCTAGCCTGGTTGCTAGCCTGGTTGCTAGCCTGGCTGGACTGCTAGCCTGGCTGGACTGGTAGTTAGCGCTGGACTGGTAGTTAGCCTGGCTGGACTGGTAGCTAGCCTGGCTGGACTGGTAGCTAGCCTGGCTGGACTGGTAGCTAGCCTGGCTGGACTGGTAGCTAGCCTGGCTGGACTGGTAGCTAGCCTGGCTGGACTGGTAGCTAGCCTGGCTGGACTCGTAGCTAGCCTGGCTGGACTGCTAGCTAGCCTGGCTGTGGACTCGTAGCTAGCCTGGCTGTGGACTGGTTGCTAGCCTGGCTGGCTGGACTGGTAGCTAGCCTGGCTGGACTACTAGAGATCATCTCTCATATGTTGGTATAAAATAGTCTGACCAGGCTTTTACCCTAACCCACAGAGTTGTCTCTCTCTCGGTCTCCCTGTGGCCTACCCTACCCTGGCCCAAGCTCTGATTTGTCTTTCTGCCTGAGCTGAACACACACGCACAGTGCTTGAGGAATAATCACACAGTGCACTTGACTCGAGCCTGCAGGGCCTCTCATAGCGTGACAGAGACTGACAGACGCACACAGGGGGAGGCAGTACTTACTTAATTAACTCCAGCACTGCAGTAATTAGGATTTACACTCCAATTGAAGATCCTGGTTGTTTCTCAAATGGATCCCATTCCTTAGATAAGTGCACTACTTTTGACCTGAGACCTATAGGCCCTGCTCTAAAGTAGTGCACTAAATAGGGAGTGGGGTTCCATTGGGGATGCGTGCTAGAGCAGAATGTTATTAACTCGGACCCTCTGAGTGTTATTTATAGAAATACAACCGCTAGAGTTTATCCAAGATGATTCTGGTTTAGCTGGGGAAAAACTGTCTCACAAGCACATTCAGCTGAGCCTAAATCAACACAGGTTACGCTTCGTATTATTACAGAAATTCACACGAGCCTGTTTAAAAAAAAACAATAACACTGAGAGGGAGTCCCAAGTGCACTATATAAAGAATAGCATTCCACTATGTTCCACCAGGGGCTCTGTGGTTTACTGGGGCCCTGTGGTTTACTGGGGCCCTGTGGTGTTTATACAGGGGCCCTGTGGTGTTTATACGGGGGCCCTGTGGTGTTTATACGGGGGCCCTGTGGTGTTTATACAGGGGCCCTGTGGTGCTTTATACGGGGGCCCTGTGGTGCTTTTACGGGGGCCCTGTGGTGTTTATACAGGGGCCCTGTGGTGTTTATACGGGGCCCTGTGGTGCTTTTACGGGGGCCCTGTGGTGCTTTTACGGGGGCCCTGTGGTGCTTTTACGGGGGCCCTGTGGTGTTTATACGGGGGCCCTGTGGTTTAATCAGGGGCCCTGTGGTGTTTATACGGGGGCCCTGTGGTGTTTATACAGGGGCCCTGTGGTTTAATCAGGGGCCCTGTGGTGTTTATACGGGGGCCCTGTGGTGTTTATACGGGGGCCCTGTGGTGTTTATACGGGGGCACTGTGGTGTTTATCAGGGGCCCTGTGGTTTAATCAGGGGCCCTGTGGTGTTTATACGGGGCCCCTGTGGTGTTTATACGGGGGCCCTGTGGTGTTTATACGGGGCCCCTGTGGTGTTTATACGGGGCCCTGTGGTGTTTATACGGGGGCCCTGTGGTGTTTATACGGGGGCCCTGTGGTTCACAGCATATCAAGTCTGTCATCTGACAGAGAGAGGGAGATGGATTTAAGGGAGATGGAAGGATGGGGAGAGACTGAGTAAAGTCTCCGGGGAGGGAGCTGAGTAGATTTGTAATTCTACTTTATTTGTACTGTTCACTACTTTATTTTACTATATTGTACTGTAAATGATTGTACTGTGCTTTACTTTATTGTACTGTACTCTGTTATGTACTTTACTGTATTATACTCTACTGTACTTCATCATAATGTACTCTACATTAGTGTGTGTGCGTGTGAGCACAGGTTATTTGCCAAGGGCCCACATGTCCAATCTGTCAACTGGTACCATTCACCCCAAACACAAGTCAAAGCCGCCACTATGCACTCATCTACAGTGGTACCACACCTACAGACAACACAAACAATCACCAGCTGGCTTTCCTGTCTCTCTCTGTCCTCCCTCGTTCCTCCCCTCCTTGGGTTCTCTCTCCATTTCAGCCATAGCGCTGGATATAAAATATTCCTCTCTCGCTTCTCTTCTGTCTCTGTCTCTGCCATCCTCCTCTTCCTCTCTCTCTCACCCACTCCTCTTCCTCTCTCTCTCACCCACTCCTCTTCCTCTCTCTCTCACCCACTCCTCTTCCTCTCTCTCTCACCCACTCCTCTTCCTCTCTCTCTCACCCACTCCTCTTCCTCTCTCTCTCACCCACTCCTCTTCCTCTCTCTCTCACCCACTCCTCTTCCTCTCTCCCTCACCCACTCCTTCCCCTTTTTGTAAATGTGTAAAACTTCAACAATGTTACTGTGGAAACCATATTTGCTGTATTTACACCCGTGACATATCTATTGTCCCCTGTATTTACACCCGTGACATATCTATTGTCCCCTGTATTTACACCCGTGACATATCTATTGTCCCCTGTATTTACACCCGTGACATATCTATTGTCCCCTGTATTTACACCCGTGACATATCTATTGTCCCCTGTATTTACACCCGTGACATATCTATTGTCCCCTGTATTTACACCCGTGACATATCTATTGTCCCCTGTATTTACACCCGTGACATATCTATTGTCCCCTGTATTTACACCCGTGACATATCTATTGTCCCCTGTATTTACACCCGTGACATATCTATTGTCCCCTGTATTTACACCCGTGACATATCTATTGTCCCCTGTATTTACACCCGTGACATATCTATTGTCCCCTGTATTTACACCCGTGACATATCTATTGTCCCCTGTATTTACACCCGTGACATATCTATTGTCCCCTGTATTTACACCCGTGACATATCTATATATATATTGTCCCCTATATTTACACCTATGACATATATATATATATATATATTGTCCCCTATATTTACACCTATGACATATAGATATATATATATTGTCCCCTATATTTACACCCGTGACATATATATATTGTCCCCTATATTTACACCCGTGACATATATATATATTGTCCCCTATATTTACACCCGCGACAGATATATATATATATATTGTCCCCTATATTTACACCCTATATGACATATATATATATATTGTCCCCTATATTTACACCCGCGACAGATATATATATATTGTCCCCTATATTTAGACATATATATATATATTGTCCCTATATTTACACCATGACATATATATATATATATTGTCCCCTATATTTACACCCGTGACATATATATATATATTGTCCCCTATATTTACACCCGTGACATATATATATATATATTGTCCCCTATATTTAGACCCGTGACATATATATATATATATATTGTCCCCTATATTTACACCCGTGACATATATATATATATTGTCCCCTATATTTACACCCGTGACATATATATATATATTGTCCCCTATATTTACACCCGTGACAGATATATATATATTGTCCCCTATATTTACATATATATATATTGTCCCCTATATTTACACCCGTGACAGATATATATATATTGTCCCCTATATTTACACCCGTGACATATATATATATATATTGTCCCCTATATTTACACCCGCGACAGATATATTGTCCCCTATATTTACACCCGCGACAGATATATTGTCCCCTATATTTACACCCGTGACATATATATATATATTGTCCCCTATATTTACACCCGCGACAGATATATATATATATTGTCCCCTATATTTACACCCTGACATATATATATATATATATTGTCCCCTATATTTACACCCGCGACAGATATATTGTCCGTGGTCAAAAGAAGTGGACTAAATAAAGGGAATTAAAGTTCCATTTGGGACAGAACTATTATGAGTCCAGATGAATCTGCTTATTGGGTATAGTGTTACAGGATGCTCCTGGCCTGTGTCCCAACTGGCCCCCTATTCCCTTTACAGTTATGGGGGCCCATGTATAGGGAACAGGGTGCTATTTGGGACAGCTTAGGTCTGTTTGGGTAAGGGCACTATGTACTTAATGTGTCTGTGTTTGACTTTATACCAGAGCCAAGGTGTGTCCCTTGTGAAGAGTCAGGCAGGAGTGTTTTAACCTCTCCTCCCTCTCTTCTCTCTCTCCTACCTCTCTCTCTCTCTCCTCCCTCTCTCTCTCTCTCCTCCCTCTCTTCTCTCTCTCCTTCCTCTCCTCCCTCTCTCTTCTCTCTCTCCTCCCTCTCTCCTCCCTCTCTTCTCTCTCTCCTCCCTCTCTTCTCTCTCTCGCTTCTCTCTCTCCTCCCTCTCTTCTCTCTCTCCTCCCTCTCTTCTCTCTCTCTCCTCCCTCTCTCTCTCTCTCTTCTCTCTCTCTCTCCTGGACTCTTCTATCAGACGGAGGTAACTCCTGTGGTGGGTCTGGTCTCAGCCAGTCCTTGACCTGACCCAGATTTCTGCATGCTCTATATAGAGTAGTCTGGTGACACACTGTACTCGTTCTCTCCCACTGTGATCTCTGTGCTGTAATGGACTCTCACCGTGATCTCTCACTGTGATCTCTGTGCTGTAATGGACTCTCACCGTGATCTCTCACTGTGATCTCTGTGCTGTAATGGACTCTCACCGTGATCTCTCACCGTGATCTCCCACTGTGCTGTTTCTGCATGTTACAGCATCACTGTTTTAATTTCACTTTTATTAATGTCCTTTTCCTCTGTCCTTTTCCTCTGTCCTTTTCCTCTGTCCTTTTCCTCTGTCCTTTTCCTCTGTCTGTGTGAGAGTCTATGGTCTGAATAACCAGACCCAGATAAAGCCTAGATCAAACATGTTCGATAATATGCAATATAATTACCTTTTTTTTTTTTTTTTAGTTTAGGACTAGGCTTAATCTGAGATTCTCCCACTTGTGAGTCAGTGTGAATACCGTGTGTGTGTGTGTGTGTGTGTGAGAGAGAGACCTCGTTTCTCTATTTGATGTCTGCGTTATTATACCACTGTTTAGGATCAGTTTATATTGTATTGTGCTGACTAACTTTGATTCCTCACTGCTCCCTCTGCCTGGATGTGTGACATGTATGTAGCACTTGCATGGTTGTTTTCACTGTGTCGTTAGCATTGTCGTTAGCATTGTCGTTAGCATTGTCGTTAGCACTGTGTTAGCACTGTGTTAGCGTGCTAATCCCTACTGTATATTAGTGTGTTTGTGTGTGCTTGAAGGGGATCTCCATCATGTCACACACAGTGAGGAGCCTCTCAGTCTTGATTAGTAGTGGTATGCTGCAACCCAAACCTGGGAGGTTCCCCTTGCTCACATGGGCCGTAACTAGTGTGTGTATCTCGCTCTTCTTTCTCTCTCTCTCTCTTCCTGATGAGTAGAAGATTTCCCAGGAGAGGGAGAAGTTTGCGGATGAGGACAGTATCTTCTTCACACTGGGAGAGTGTGGTCTCATCTCCTTCTCTGATTACATCTTCCTCACTACCGTGCTCTCTAGTAAGTCCCACACACACACACACACACACACACACACACACAGGCCTCTCTTTGGACCTGACTCTCACACAGACAGACCGACCGATAAGTAGTGATGACACTAAGGTTGTGGGTTCAATTCCCACACATACTACTGAACCCTGTGTAGTGAAGGCCTGAACCCAGTAACCCATGTTGATGTGTGTAGTGAAGGCCTGAACCCAGTAACCCATGTTGATGTGTGTAGTGAAGGCCTGAACCCAGTAACCCATGTTGATGTGTGTAGTGAAGGCCTGAACCCAGTAACCCATGTTGATGTGTGTAGTGAAGGCCTGAACCCAGTAACCCATGTTGATGTGTGTAGTGAAGGCCTGAACCCAGTAACCCATGTTGATGTGTGTAGTGAAGGCCTGAACCCAGTAACCCATGTTGATGTGTGTAGTGAAGGCCTGAACCCATGTTGATGTGTGTAGTGAAGGCCTGAACCCAGTAACCCATGTTGATGTGTGTAGTGAAGGCCTGAACCCATGTTGATGTGTGTAGTGAAGGCCTGAACCCAGTAACCCATGTTGATGTGTGTAGTGAAGGCCTGAACCCAGTAACCCATGTTGATGTGTGTAGTGAAGGCCTGAACCCAGTAACCCATGTTGATGTGTGTAGTGAAGGCCTGAACCCAGTAACCCATGTTGATGTGTGTAGTGAAGGCCTGAACCCAGTAACCCATGTTGATGTGTGTAGTGAAGGCCTGAACCCAGTAACCCATGTTGATGTGTGTAGTGAAGGCCTAAACCCAGTAACCCATGTTGATGTGTGTAGTGAAGGCCTGAACCCAGTAACCCATGTTGATGTGTGTAGTGAAGGCCTGAACCCAGTAACCCATGTTGATGTGTGTAGTGAAGGCCTGAACCCAGTAACCCATGTTGATGTGTGTAGTGAAGGCCTGAACCCAGTAACCCATGTTGATGTGTGTAGTGAAGGCCTGAACCCAGTAACCCATGTTGATCTGTGTAGCGAAGTGTGTAGTCCTTGCTGATGACAAGCATACCCATAACATGATGCAGCCACCACTATGCTTGAAAATATGGCACTCATTTATGTGCTGTACAAACATAACTTTGTTTTCAAGACATAAAGTTAAGTGCCCTTCTTTGCGAGGCATTGGAAAACCTCCCTGGTCTTTGTGGTTGAACCTGTGTTTTAAATTCACTGTTTGACTAAGGGACCTTACAGATAATTGTGTGTGTGTGTGTGTGTGTGTACAGAGATGAGGTAGTCATTCAAAAATGGTGACTTGTTAAGCAAACATTTACTCCTGAACTTATTTAGGATTTCCATAACAACGGGGTTGAATACTTATTGACTCAAAACATTTTATCTTTTAATTCATAAAAAAAAAAAAAATGTGAATATTCCTAAAACCCTAATTTGAGGTAATGTGTGGAGGTCAGTGACACAAAATCTTAATTCAATCTGTTTTTAAATTCAGGCTGTACCACGACAACTTGTGGAAGTAGGCAAGTAGTGTGAATACAATCTGAAGGCTCTGTAGGTGTTGGTCTCATGTTGTGAATTACTCCTGTGAGTCATTATTATTGTTACTCCCATAGAAATAAAAGGAGCAGAATGGACAAAGGCCCAACGAAGACCCTGTATTTGTTTTGTGTGCATTCGTACTGGTTCCTGGTGCAGTGGAACCAATGGGAACAATCAACGCTGCTAATCTGCCACTTCTGGCAAACCCAGAGCAAATGATCAACGTATTTGAAGGAGAGTTGATGTAATATTTGAACCATGAGATGTAATGTAGCGTTTCTCCCTTGTGTGTTTCTCTCTCAGCGCCCCAGAGGAACTTTGAGATCGCCTTCAAGATGTTCGACCTGAACGGAGATGGAGAGGTGGACCTGGAGGAGTTTGAACAGGTCAACACACAACTATAGCAATACCATCATTACAGCCCTCATAAGCAGCTGTCTTTTGGCATTACGGTCGATGCTACGACCATTACAGTCAATACTACGGCCATTACAGTCAATACTACGGCCATTAGTCAATACTACGGCCATTAGGGTCAATACTACGGCCATTAGTCAATACTACGGCCATTAGAGTCAATACTACGGCCATTAGTCAATACTACAGTCAATACTACGGCCATTACAGTCAATACTACGGCCATTACAGTCAATACTACAGTCAATACTACGGCAATTACAGTCAATACTACGGCCATTACGGTCAATACTACGGCCATTACAGTCAATACTACGGCAATTACGGTCAATACTACGGCCATTACAGTCAATACTACAGTCAATACTACGGCCATTACGGTCAATACTACGGCCATTACAGTCAATACTACAGTCAATACTACGGCCATTACAGTCAATACTACAGTCAATACTACGGCCATTACAGTCAATACTACAGTCAATACTACGGCCATTACAGTCAATACTACGGCTATTACAGTCAATACTACAGTCAATACTACGGCAATTACAGTCAATACTACGGCCATTACAGTCAATACTACGGCCATTACGGTCAATGCTACGGCCATTACGATCAATGCTACGGCCATTAGTCGATACTACGGCCATTACAGTCAATGCTACGGCTATTACGATCAATGCTACGGCCATTACGGTCAATACTACGGCCATTAGTCAATACTACGGCCATTAGTCAATACTACAGTCAATACTACGGCCATTACAGTCAATACTACAGTCAATACTACGGCCATTACAGTCAATACTACGGCCATTACAGTCAATACTACGGCCATTACAGTCAATACTACAGTCAATACTACGGCAATTACAGTCAATACTACGGCCATTACAGTCAATACTACGGCCATTACGGTCAATACTACGGTCAATACTACGGCCATTACAGTCAATACTACAGTCAATACTACGGCCATTACGGTCAATACTACGGCCATTACAGTCAATACTACAGTCAATACTACGGCCATTACAGTCAATACTACAGTCAATACTACGGCCATTACAGTCAATACTACGGCCATTACAGTCAATACTACGTCCATTACAGTCAATACTACGGCTATTACAATCAATGCTACGGCCATTACGGTCAATACTACGGCCATTACAGTCAATGCTACGGCCATTAGTCAATGCTACGGCCATTAGTCAATACTACGGCCATTACGGTCAATACTACGGCCATTACGTCAATGCTACGGCCATTAGTCAATACTACGGCCATTACGGTCAATACTACGGCCATTACGGTCAATACTACGGCCATTACGGTCAATACTACGGCCATTAGTCAATACTACGGTCAATGCTACGGCCATTAGTCAATACTACGGCCATTAGTCAATACTACGGCCATTATGGTCAATACTACGGTCAATGCGACGGCCATTACAGTCGATACTACGGCCATTAGTCAATACTACGGTCATTAGTCAATACTACGGTCAATACTACGGTCAATGCTACGGCCATTAGTCAATACTACGGTCAATGCGACGGCCATTACAGTCGATACTACGGCCATTAGTCAATACTACGGTCAATGCTACGGCCATTACAGTCGATACTACGGCCATTAGTCAATACTACGGCCATTAGTCAATACTACGGTCAATGCTACGGCCATTACAGTCGATACTGCGGCCATTAGTCGATACTGCGGCCATTAGTCGATACTGCGGCCATTAGTCGATACTGCGGCCATTAGTCGATACTACGGCCATTAGGGTCAATACTACGGCCATTAGTCGATACTACGGCCATTAGTCAATACTACGGCCATTAGTCAATCGATCTACGGCCATTAGTCAATACTACGGTCATTAGTCAATACTACGGTCATTAGTCAATACTACGGCCATTAGTCAATTCTACGGCCATTAGTCAATACTACGGCCATTAGTCAATACTACGGTCAATACTACGGCCATTAGTCAATACTACGGCCATTAGTCAATACTACGGCCATTAGTCAATACTACGGTCAATACTACGTCCATTAGTCAATACTACGGCCATTAGTCAATACTACGGCCATTAGTCAATACTACGGCCATTAGTCAATACTACGGTCAATTAGTCAATACTACGGTCATTAGTCAATACTACGGTCATTAGTCAATACTACGGCCATTAGTCAATTCTACGGCCATTAGTCAATACTACGGCCATTAGTCAATACTACGGTCAATACTACGGCCATTAGTCAATACTACGGCCATTAGTCAATACTACGGTCAATACTACGTCCATTAGTCAATACTACGGCCATTAGTCAATACTATTAGTCAATACTACGGCCATTAGTCAATACTACGGTCAATACTACGGCCATTAGTCAATACTACGTCCATTAGTCGATACTACGGCCATTACGGTCGATACTATGGCCATTACGGTCGACGCCACAGTGCTAACGGCGTCAATAGAACAGGACTCCAGACCTGGATCACATGACGTTATTAGCTCACACACAGGCCTTACGACGTTTTTGTTCGGGATAAACGACGAGGGGCCGTGGAGTCCTGTACCATGAGTTTATTAGAAAACAGTTAGTACCCTTTCGACCAATCAGAATGATCTAGTCAGCCAAGCTGTGAAACGCACGCACGCACACACCTGGCTGACTGACTGAGACCCCTGTATTGTTCAAGATCCTGTCATATTGCTTCTCTTCTCCAGGGGACATAGACAAATGGTTTGAGACTGCAGGCTGTATCAGTATCCATACCATCTGGTAGGGGCTGTTATATATATATATATATATCAGAAGAAGAGAAGGTATAGATACATACACACGACACACAGTGGCTGCATAACATATCACACCCTGTCCCTATAAAGTGCACTACTCCCCATTGGGTGTGGTCTAAAGTAGTGCACTATATAGGGAATAGGGTGCTGGTCTAAAGTAGTGCACTATATAGGGAATAGGGTGCTGGTCTAACGTAGTGCACTATATAGGGTCCTGGTCTAAAGTAGTGCACTATACTGGGATTAGGGCTCTGGTCTAAAGTAGTGCACTATACAGGGATTAGGGTGTCATTCAGGACAACAGAGAGGTGTAACACTGTATATAGTGTCTCCCTCTGATTTAATTTGTTCCACCTCTGGCCACTTTCACAGTACACTCTCAGAAAGAGCAGATGTGTTTATGTTTCCTGCGTAGAGTTCATTCATTTGTATGTCAAACTGTGAAAGAACAATTGGTTTAGGCCCATAAAGGAATCCTCTTGCACGACACACTGTGCTCTCTCCGTGAAGCTAAATGATGTTGATAGAAGTATGTTTGGTTCATGTGGGATTGATTTCAGTATAATACAATCAATTATTTGGCTTAATTACGTTTTGATTGGATCAAAGGATCAGCCAGTGGCATTCACAGATTAAATGATTAAGTTTGTAATGGTTTTAATTGGTCCATATCAAGACCGTTTCTTTTCCCTCAGGTCTCAGACCAGTATGGGCATGTGTCATCGGGACCGTTCCACTGCTGACAACACTGTAGTAATAATGACCTCCCCCCCCTCCCTCCTTCTCCCTCCCTCCTTCTCCTCTCAGTTTAACCCTCTCTCCTCCCTCCAACCCTCTCTCCTCTCCTCCCTCCAACCCTCTCTCTCCTCTCCTCCCTCCAACCCTCCTCTCCTCAACCCTCTCTCTCTCTCGCCTCCCTCCAACCCTCTCTCTCTCTCCTCGCCTCCCTCCAACCCTCTCTCTCTCTCCTCGCCTCCCTCCAACCCTCTCTCCTCTCCTCGCCTCCCTCCAACCCTCTCTCTCTCTCCTCGCCTCCCTCCAACCCTCTCTCTCTCTCCTCGCCTCCCTCCAACCCTCTCTCTCTCGCCTCGCCTCCCTCCAACCCCCTCTCTCTCTCTCTCCTCAGGTCCAGAGTTTCCAAAGCAAGTGAAGTAGATAATCAACAATAAAACCTAAACAGTAAACATCTCTCTCTCCCCTCAGGTCCAGAGTATCATCAGGTCTCAGACCAGTATGGGGATGCGTCATCGGGACCGCTCCACTACGGGTAACACCCTGAAGACTGGCGGCTGCAGCTCTGCTCTTACCACATACTTCTTCGGTCAGTTAGTCAACCAGTCAGTCAACCAACCAGTCAGTCAGTCAACCAACCAGTCAGTCAGTCAACCAACCAGTCAGTCAGTCAGTCAGTCAGTCAGTCAGTCAGTCAGTCAGTCAGTCAGTCAGTCAGTCAGTCAGTCAGTCAGTCAGTCAGTCAGTCAGTCAGTCAACCAGTCAGTCAGTCAACCAACCAGTCAGTCAACCAACCAGTCAGTCACTCACTCACTCACTCACTCAGTCACTCACTCAGTCACTCACTCAGTCAGCTCTTCACAGAAACAAATGTAAGGAAAACAATAAATAATAGCCTTAAATAAATAAAAAACCGAGGTAATAAACTGAAAGATGAGATGGATAAAACACCTGGAGTGAAAGGGCTTCCTTTTAAAAATGTCCACCGTTTCTTCTCTGTTCAGGTGCCGACCTGAAGGGCAAACTGACCATCGGCCATTTCCTGGAGTTCCAGAGGAAGCTGCAACACGATGTCCTTAAACTAGAGGTGAGGGGGCGGGGCAGAAACAGGAAGCTAGGAAGGAGGAGAGATTGAAGGCAGAGCGGTAAGGGAGGATAAACAGACAGGAGGAAGGACTGAGACAGGGTGGGAGGGACATGGAAGTATGGAGAGAGGGGGAAGGTAGGGAGGGTGTGTGTGTGTGTGTGTGTGTGGGGGGGGGGTATATCTGGGCGTGTGTAAATTGATGAAGTGTCAGTGAGGGTCAGTCCTTGAGGAGGCTGTCTGAGCCTTTGTTCCTTCATTGTCACAGTGACTGTCCCCCTATCTCATCTATACCCCACCCCCACCCCACATACCTACTCTCTGCCTCCAAGGCACTGCTGAAAAGCTGCAACACAAAAACAGTGTTCTTTTTGTCAAACTGCCAGTACACTGCACTCTGTATAAAGTGATCACATCAGTGCAGGACAATTTTGTTCATCACTGTAATCACGGTTAATTACTTCCTGTTGAAACCACAGTCCCTGTAATGATGTTGTGGTCTGGTGCTCTGATGGGAACGCAGGCGGAGTTGTCCTCCTCCTATGTTAGTCTCTCCACGTTCGATTGGTGGAGATATGATCATTGTGACACGGCAGTGTTCTAACGTGGATAATTCTTCTTTGGTTTAGTTCTCCTCTCTCGTTCTCTTTCTAAGAGGGGGTAATCACTGAGCCAGAAGCTCTTCTTAGGTTAATTCATCCACTTTAGAAACACTCTCTCTCTCTTGTTACTTTTCTCTCTACTTTTCTCTTGTTTCATTCTCTTTTCTCTCGTTCCTTTTCTCTCTTGTTCTCGTTCCTTTTCTCTCTTGTTCTCTCGTTTTTGTTGTCTCGTTCCTTTTCTTTCTTGTTCTCTCGTTTTTGTTCTCTCGTTCCTTTTCTCTCTCGTTCTGTTCTCTCGTTCCTTTTTTCTCTCGTTCCTTTTCTCTCTTGTTCTCTCGTTCCTTTTCTCTCTTGTTCTCTCGTTTTTGTTGTCTCGTTCCTTTTCTTTCTTGTTCTCTCGTTTTTGTTCTCTCGTTCCTTTTCTCTCTCGTTCTGTTCTCTCGTTCCTTTTTTCTCTCGTTCCTTTTCTCTCTTGTTCTCTCGTTCCTTTTTTCTCTCGTTCCTTTTCTCTCTTGTTCTCTCCTTTTTTCTCTCGTTCCTTTTCTCTCTCGTTCTCTGTTCTCTCGTTCCTTTTCTCTCTTGTTCTCTTTCTTTCAATTCAATGTGCTTTATTTGCATGACGTAACAATGTCCATATTACCAAAGCTCACGTTGGATATTTCCAATATGAAAATAATACGAATCAAAATTGTCAACAGAGCAACAGTAACAACAATAACCAAGGGTCAAAACCCTACACTCAACAATAACAATAAGCATACAGTAGAGGACATGTGCAGGTTGATTGGTCTGTCAGACACTGTAGTGCGCTGTCAACCCACAGCTCTCCGCGTCCTCCCCCAACAGGACGGGTAGCCTACTCTCATCAGAGAGGTCTTTGAAACCTTGGTTTTAAATTTGGGGAAATGACACTCTCTCGAATTGTTTTATATTGTTGACATTTTGTCAGGAAATGCAGCTCCGTCTCAGGTTCTGCTGTGGTGCAGTGGTTGCAAGGCCTTTCCTCTACAGGGAGCCAGGTTTTCCTGTGTCTATCCTTCTCAAGGGCAAGGCTGTGCTCACTGAGCCTGTATTTTGTAAAGGTTTTTCTAAGGTTTTGATCAGTAACCATGGTCAAATAGTTAGCCCACGGTGTACTGTCGATTTAGGGCCAGATAGCCCTGCATTTTGCTTTGTGTTTGTGCTTGTGTTTCCCAATAAGTCATGTAGTTTTGTGTTGACTGTGTTGTAATTTGTTTTATTCTGATTGATTGGATGTCCTGAGGCTTCAGTGTGTTAGTAGAACAGGTTAGTGAACTCAGCCACAGGACCAGCTGGATGAGGGGACTGAGGCTTCAGTGTGTTACTAGAACAGGTTTGTGAACTCAGCTCCAGGACCAGCTGGATGAGGGGACTGAGGCTTCAGTGTGTTAGTAGAACAGGTTAGTGAACTCAGCCACAGGACCAGCTGGATGAGGGGCCTGAGGCTTCAGTGTGTTAGTAGAACAGGTTTGTGAACTCAGGACCAGCTGGATGAGGGGACTGAGGCTTCAGTGTGTTAGTAGAACAGGTTAGTGAACTCAGGACCAGCTGGATGAGGGGACTGAGGCTTCAGTGTGTTAGTAGAACAGGTTTGTGAACTCAGGACCAGCTGGATGAGGGGACTGAGGCTTCGGTGTGTTAGTAGAACAGGTTAGTGAACTCAGGACCAGCTGGATGAGGGGACTAAGGCTTCAGTGTGTTAGTAGAACAGGTTAGTGAACTCAGGACCAGCTGGATGAGGGGACTGAGGCTTCAGTGTGTTAGTAGAACAGGTTAGTGAACTCAGGACCAGCTGGATGAGGGGACTGAGGCTTCGGTGTGTTGCGCAATCGGGAGAGAAGGGCTTTGGTCAAGAACCCGATGGTCACTCTGACAGAGCTCCAGAGTTCCTCTATGGAGATAATATAATTATAATGGATAATAATAGCAACCTGTCTCTCTCTCCCCCCCACTCTCTCTCCTCTCTCTCTCCCCCCACTCTCTCTCCTCTCTCTCTCTCCCCACTCTCTCTCCTCTCTCTCTCTCTCCCCTCTCTCTCTCCCCTCTCTCTCCTCTCTCTCTCCCCCCCTCTCTCTCCTCTCTCTCTCCCCACTCTCTCTCCTCTCTCTCTCCCCCACTCTCTCTCCTCTCTCTCTCCCCCCCTCTCTCTCTCCTCTCTCTCTCCCCCCCACTCTCTCTCTCTCTCTCTCTCCCCACTCTCTCCTCTCTCTCTCCCCCCACTCTCTCTCCTCTCTCTCTCCCCCACTCTCTCTCCTCTCTCTCTCCCCCACTCTCTCTCTCTCTCTCTCCCCCCACTCTCTCTCTCTCTCTCTCCCCCACTCTCTCTCTCTCTCTCTCCCCCACTCTCTCCCCCTCCTCTCTCTCCCCCCTCTCCTCTCTCTCTCCCCCCCACTCTCTCTCTCTCTCTCTCTCCCCCCTCCCTCTCTCTCTCTCCCCTCCCACTCTCCCCTCCCACTCTCCCCTCCCCTCTCCCCCCCTCCCACTCTCTCTGCCCTCCCCACTCTCTCTCTCCCCCCCACTCTCTCCTCTCCCCTCTCTCCCCCCCACTCTCTCTCTCCCCTCCCCCCACCACTCCCCCCTCCCCCTCTCTGCCCCCACACTCTCTCTCTCCCCCCTCTCCCTCTGCCCCCCTCTCTCTCTCTCTCCAGTTTATGCGTAACGACCCAGTGGATGGGTGCATAACAGAGAGGCAGTTCGGAGGCATGCTGCTGTCCTACAGCGGAGTCCAGTCACGTAAACTCAAACAGATGCAGAAGGGACTCAAGAAGATGTTCAAAGATGCTCAGGTACTGGGACAGACTGACACGTAATACATCACAGTGAAGGGGTAGAACACCTCTGTCTCTCTCTGTCTCTGTCTCTGTCTCTGTCTCTCTCTCTGTCTCTCTCTCTCTCTCTGTCTCTGTCTCGGTCATCTGTCTCTGTCTCGTTGCCAAAACATATGTGAAATAGATTAAAAAAACAAAAGTGAAATAAACCATGAAGATTGAAAAAATTAACAGTAAATATTACACACAAGGTCACATCTTGCTGCTGTGATGCACACTGGGCATTTCACCCAGTAGATATGGGAGTTTATCAAAATTGGATTGTGTTTTTAAATTCTTTGTGGATCTGTGTAATCTGAGGGAAATATGTTTCTCTAATATGGTCATATATTGGGCAGGAGGTTAGGAAGTGCAGCTCAGTTTCCACCTCATTTTGTGGGCAGTAAGCACATAGGCAGACCTGTCTCTCAAGAGAAGACAGGCTATGGCGGCCTTTCTCAATAGCAAGGCTATGCTCACTGAGTCTGTTCATAGTCGAAGCTTTCCTTAAGTTTGGGTCAGTCACAGTGGTCAGGTATTCTGCCATTGTGTATTTAATTTATTTAACTGGGCAAGTCAGTTAAGAACAAATTCTTATTTTCAATGGCAGCCTACTGGAGGAACAGTGGGTTAACTGCCTTGTTCTGGGGCAGAACGATCTAGCAACTTTTCGGTTACTAGTCCAACACTCTAACCACTAGGCTACCTGCCGTCCCTACACTCTAACCACTAGGCTACCTGCCGCCCCTACGCTCTAACCACTAGGCTACCTGCCGTCCCTACACTCTAACCACTAGGCTACCTGCCGCCCCAACGCTCTAACCACTAGTCTACCTGCCCTCCCTACACTCTAACCACTAGGCTACCTGCCGCCCCAACGCTCTAACCACTAGGCTACCTGCCGCCCCTACACTCTAACCACTAGGCTACCTGCCGTCCCTACACTCTAACCACTAGGCTACCTGCCGTCCCTACACTCTAACCACTAGGCTACCTGCCGTCCCTACACTCTAACCACTAGGCTACCTGCCGTCCCTACACTCTAACCACTAGGCTACCTCCTACACTCTAACCACTAGGCTACCTGTCCCTACACTCTAACCACTAGGCTACCTGCCGTCCCTACACTCTAACCACTAGGCTACCTGCCGTCCCTACACTCTAACCACTAGGCTACCTGCCGCCCTACACTCTAACCACTAGGCTACCTGCCGTCCCTACACTCTAACCACTAGGCTACCTGGCTGCGTCCCTACACTCTAACCACTAGGCTACCTGCCGTCCCTACACTCTAACCACTAGGCTACCTGCCGTCCCTACACTCTAACCACTAGGCTACCTGCCGTCCCTACACTCTAACCACTAGGCTACCTGCCGTCTCTACACTCTAACCACTAGGCTACCTGCCGTCCCTACACTCTAACCACTAGGCTACCTGCCGTCCCTACACTCTAACCACTAGGCTACCTGCCGTCTCTACACTCTAACCACTAGGCTACCTGCCGTCTCCTACACTCTAACCACTAGGCTACCTGCCGTCCCTACACTCTAACCACTAGGCTACCTGCCGTCCCTACACTCTAACCACTAGGCTACCTGCCGTCCCTACACTCTAACCACTAGGCTACCTGCCGTCCCTACACTCTAACCACTAGGCTACCTGCCGTCCCTACACTCTAACCACTAGGCTACCTGCCGTCCCTACACTCTAACCACTAGGCTACCTGCCGTCCCTACACTCTAACCACTAGGCTACCTGGCTACCTGCCCACTAGTCCCTACACTCTAACCACTAGGCTACCTGCCGTCCCTACACTCTAACCACTGGGCTACCTGCCGTCCCTACACTCTAACCACTGGGCTACCTGCCGTCCCTACACTCTAACCACTGGGCTACCTGCCGCCCCTACACTCTAACCACTAGGCTACCTGCCGTCTCCATACCTGGGCCCAATAGCATTGGGCCCATAGCACTGTTTTTTTGTTAATTCTTTCCAATGTGTCAAGTAATTATCTTTTTTTTTCTCATGATTTGATTGGGTCTAATTGTGCTGCTGTCCTGGGGCTCTGTAGGGTGTGTTTGTGTTTGCGATCAGAGCCCCAGGACCAGCTTGCTTAGGGGACTCTTCTCCAGGTTCATCTCTCTGTAGGTGATGGCTTTGTTATGGAAGGTTTGGGAATCGCTTCCTTTTTAGGTGGTTGTAGAATTTAACGGCTCTTTTCTGGTCGTTGATGATTACAGGGTATCGGCGTAGTTCTGCTCTGCGTGTATTATTTGGTGTTCTACGTTGTACACAGAGGATGGTTTTGCAGAATTCTGAATGCAGAGTCTCTGTGTCTCCGTCTCTCTCTCCACCTTTGTGTGTCAGGTCAACTGCGTACAGAGAACCTACTACATACCTGTGTGTGTCTCCCGGTCTCAACCCCACACCTGTGTGTGTCTCCCGGTCTCAACCCCACACCTGTGTGTGTCTCCCGGTCTCAACCCCACACCTGTGTGTGTCTCCCGGTCTCAACCCCACACCTGTGTGTGTCTCCCGGTCTCAACCCCACACCTGTGTGTGTCTCCCGGTCTCAACCCCACACCTGTGTGTGTCTCCCGGTCTCAACCCCACACCTGTGTGTGTCTCCCGGTCTCAACCCCACACCCCTGTGTGTGTCTCCCGGTCTCAACCCCACACCCCTGTGTGTGTCTCCCGGTCTCAACCCCACACCCCTGTGTGTGTCTCCCGGTCTCAACCCCACACCCCTGTCTCCCCTGTCTCAACCCCCACACCTGTGTGTGTCTCCCGGTCTCAACCCCACACC